>NC_142954.1:3208337-3213337 GCF_046866305.1 Octopus bimaculoides
ACACATCATACACACCCATATACAAATATTATATATATACGTATAGATATACCTAATGACTGAAGTATGCAACATTAAAAGTAAAATACATATAAATATATATATATATATGCATATTTATGTATATAATATGTGTGTACATATGTATGTATGTATGTATGTATGTATGTATGTATGCATAAACTGTTATATATAAAAACCTCCATTTTATGAGAACTGACAAGTTTAAAATAGAGAATGAAAATGCAATAAATTTTTTTATAAAACTAGCAGCACCCAACAAACATAAAACTCTTTGTATGAATTGCTTCGAGCGGAAATCTTTCTTCAGACAAAATTTCTTTTCTTTTCCTTGAGAACCGAACATAATTTTCTGTGGTGACTCACACACTTGAACACGAATAAGGAATGGCGGCCAGTTTATTTATAGTTGATTCTTGTTCTAGTTAGTTTTAGGCATTTGACTAACGAAGGAAGAGTCCATACTAGAGCATTGTCGAGCAATACGTGTTATAGTAGAGCGCATCGATCCATATTTCTGAATTTTATTTATGTAAAAATATCCAAAGGCAATCCTGTTTCTCGACCCAAAATTTAACGGGATAGGTGATAATAATAATAATAATAATAATAATAATAATAATAATAATAATAATAATAATAATAATAATAATAATAATAATAATAATTAATAGAAAATAATAAATAAGAGAAAATAATAAATAAGAGAAAAAAGATGGCTATGGATGGCTAAAAGTGATTTAGAACCAGAAACGGAGGCTCTAATCTGTGCTGCCCAAGAGCAAGCATTAAGAACCAATTGCATCTAATACAGAATAGACAACACATCAGAAAGTGATAAGTGCAAAATCTGTGGACAAAACGGTGAATGTACGCCACTAGCCCAGAATGAATATAAGAGATATCATGACAATATAGCAAGGATTGTCCGAAAATGATAATGCAAAGATTGTCGAAAATGATAATGCAAAGATCCTATGGGATTTTATGATTTGGTGCGTCCATGAGATAGAGAATAGGAAACCAGACGTAGTCTTAATTGAGAAAGAAAGCAAATGATACTAGATCATAGATATAGCATGCGCGGCTGACAACAAGGTATGCGATAAGGAAGAAAGAAAAATTGATAGATATGACAAGTTAGCTTGGGAGGTTAAGCAGTTGTGGTCGCTGAAAAAGGTGGTAGTAGTACCAGTAATTGTCGGAGTCCTGGGAATACGCAGGACTGTGGAGAGAGCACATTATGCCCAGACTGTAGTACTACTGTAGAACTAGTAGTAGTAGTTGTAGTAGTAGCAGCAGCAGTGCTAGCAGTAATAATAGTGTCAGTAGTAGTAGTAGTAGCAGTAGCAGTAGCAGTAGTAGTAGTAGTAGTAGTAGTAGTAGTAGTAGCAGTAGCAGTAGTAGTAGTAGTAGTAGTAGTAGTAGTAGTAGTAGTAGTAGTAGTAGTGGAAGTAGTAGTAGTGGCAGTAACAGCAGCAGTAGTAGTAGTAATACTATCAGTAGTAGTTTGTAGTAGTAGTAGTAGTAGTAGCTACGTACCGCAAGGCTGCAGGATCAAACCCTGACCTGCGGCTACAATTTTCTACGCGCCAAAGGTCTTACGCTGTGAAGGCTGACTTGAGGCTATAAGCAACCACGACAGCAACAACAACAAGGACAACTACAACTACTACTACTGCTACTGCTGCTGGTGTTATAAGACTGCTGGTTTAAGAATGACCCGGGCTGACGTTATCTGCTTCATCGTCGTCAACGACACCCTCGACATGCCCGCCCACGCCATTATCATCGCGTCTTCTCACCACCACCACCACCACCACCACCACCACCATCATCACCGTCATCATCGTCATGATCACCATCATCACCATCGTCATCAACCTGATCATCATCATCAACATCATCATCGTTATCAACACCCTCAACATCCCCACCCGCGCCATTATCATCACGCCTGTCACCACCACCACCACCACCACCCATCTTATATTCAGTCACTGTGTATCTAGGACTACATTGTCTAATGTATTGTATAGTAGTCAGGATTAGCGACTGTAGTTGCTGTTTAACCCCGGTCAGTCCTGATCCAGGTAGGCTTATGGTAGGAAGTGTTTCTTGTGCGACCGTCCCATCTGCGGCATAGTACATCTAGGACTACAAACACTGATGTTGTTAGGGTTTAGATCTTAATTAACCTTGACTCGACTATGACAGCCCGTTATTTCATTTAGATAGAGGGTATTTATGTTAGAGAGGCGCAATGGCCCAGTGGTTAGGGCAGCGGACTCTCGGTCATAGGATCGCGGTTTCGATTCCCAGACCGGGCATTGTGAGTGTTTATTGAGCGAAAACACCTAAAAGCTCCACGAGGCTCCGGCAGGGGATGGTGGCGAACCCTGCTGTACTCTTCCACCACAACTTTCTCTCACTCTTACTTCCTGTTTCTGTTGTGCCTGTAATTCAAAGGGTCAGTCTTGTCACACACTGTGTCACGCTGAATATCCCCCGAGAACTACGTTAAGGGTACACGTGTCTGTGGAGTGCTCAGCCACTTGCACGTTAATTTCACGAGCAGGCTGTTGCGTTGATCGGATCGACTGGAGCCCTGGACGTCGTAAGCGACGGAGTGCCAACAATTTATGTTAGAACCGCATTGATATTGTCCAGTGAGATTTGACTGTTATTTCTAGCGTAGTGCGCAACCACTTAGAGGGTCCTTAGTTACGTGCTGCAAACAGCTATGTCAATAAGTGTTGATCTACTTTCGATTATTCTGCCGTGAAAAATTGCTGAAGCAATGGACAAGCCGGAACAGGTATGTACGTGCGCGCGCACACACACGCATAGACATAGAAATACACCTGCACACACACAGACACACACACACACACACAGAGGCACATATACATACGCAGAGACAGAGGGAGAGTGAGGGGGAGGGAAAGGCAGAGAAGTGTGTACACAATATATACATATCCATGATATGCATGAATACATACATACATACATACATAAATGCATACGTACATACACACGTATATACATACATCCATAAATGCATACATATATACATACACGCCTACGTACATACATACATACATACATACATACATACATTCATACGTACACACATACATATACATATACATACATACGTACATACATACGTTCACACATATACATACATACATACATGAATACATAGTGCATACATACATACGTACATACATACGTTCACACATATACATACATACATGAATACATAGTGCATACATACATACGTACATACATACGTACATACATACATACATACACAAACATACATATATACATACACGCATACGTACATACATACATACATACATACATTCATACGTACACACATACATATACATATACATACATACGTACATACATACGTTCACACATATACATACATACATACATGAATACATAGTGCATACATACATACGTACATACATACATACATACACAAACATACATATATACATACATGCATGCATACATACATACATACGTATACCCTTTTATTCTTTTACTTGTTTCAGACCGCGCGTGCACAAAAACACACACAAAGGCATATACACGGGAGTCAACACACTCATACACGTTTAACTGTATACATACTATATGCACATACTTTACAGACACGCACGCACGCACACACTCACACACACACACACACACACACACACACACATACACACACACACAGAGAAACATGTACATGCGTATATGTAATTTTATGTACGTATATACGTATATATGTATATGTATGCATGTATTAACATGTGGCGGCGAGCTGGCAGTGGCAGAGTGGTTAGCACGCCGGGCGAAATGCTTAGCGGTATTTCGTCTGCCGTTACGTTCTGAGTTCAAATTCCGCCGAGGTCGACTTTGCCTTTCATCCTTTCGGGGGCGATTAAATAAGTACCAGTTACGCACTGGGGTCGATATAATCGACTTAATCCGTTTGTCTGTCTTTGTTTGTCCCCTCTGTGTGTAGCCCCTTGTGGGTAGTAAAGAAATAACACATGTACACACACACACAGAGAAACATGTACCTGCGTATATGTAATTTTATATACGTATATATGTATATGTCTGCATGTATTAACATGAGGCGGGGTGCTGGCAGAAATGTTAGCTCGCCGGGCGAAATGCTCATAAGTATTTCGTCTGCTATTACGTTCTGAGTTCAAATTCCGCCGAGGTCGAATTTGCCTTTTATCCTTTTGGGGTCGATAAATTAAGTACCAGTAACGCACTGGGGTCGATGTAATCGACTTAGTCTCTTTGTCTGTCCTTGTTTGTCCCTTCTATGTTTAGCCCCTTGTGGGCAATAAAGAAATAAGAAATGTTAACACGCCGGGCGAAATTCTTAGCTGTAACTCTTCTGTCGCTACGCACTGGGTTCAAATTCCACTTAGGTCGACTTTGCCTTTCATTCTTTCGGGGTCGATTAATTAAGTACCAGTGAAACACTGGGATTGACGTAATCGACTAGTCCCGTCCCCCAATGGTTTCAGGCCTTGTGCCTATAGTAGAAAGGATTAGTGTAAGGCGGTGAGCTGGCAGAAACGTTAGCACGTCGGGCGAAATGCTTAGCGGTATTTCGTCTGTCTTTAAATTCTGAGTTCAAATTCCACCGAGGTCGACTTTGCCTTTCATCGTTTCAGGGTCGATGAATTTAGTACCAGTTGCGTGCTGGGGTCGATCTAATCGATTGGTCCTCTCCCCCAAAATTTCGGGCCTTGTGCTTAGAGTAGAAATGAATGTTTTTATGTTTTTATCGACAGAACGCCGGATTATAATTCCGAATAGTGTCTGTTACGAGTATCCGGCCCGGTGTTCATATCTCATCGTGGTTCACTTCGCCTTTCCTCCGTTCGGGATTGATAGTAAGTATCAACCGTGGGTATTGTATTAGCAAAACTGTTTGAGGGTCGGACGAG
>NC_142954.1:3220837-3250837 GCF_046866305.1 Octopus bimaculoides
TATATATATATATATATATATATATATATATATATATATATATATATGCTCAGATTATGCAGTAGAAGCTGCTCTTCATGATGTAGACATTGCGAATACGACATATCTAACGTGAG
The DNA here is from genome assembly GCF_046866305.1 of Octopus bimaculoides. NCBI lineage: Eukaryota > Metazoa > Mollusca > Cephalopoda > Octopoda > Octopodidae > Octopus > Octopus bimaculoides. The sequence goes on from NC_142954.1 coordinate 3,220,954, forward strand.
TGTGCTGTTTATGCTCCATAAACCGCGGTTTGTTGTCCGTGAAAATTTCCTTTATAAATATATAGTGCTAAAAAACACGATATACTTTAGAGTTAGTCGAAACGAAATCGCCTGTGATGTAATTGTGTACATACAGTATATTTTGCTGTATATACTGCTCATCGATAATGCACAGTGGAGCCAGTTTGTGAACGAAATCGAAATCTCTAGCCTGAAGCATATAGAGATATTGTAAAATCTATTTGCTTATTTGCAACGGCGTTCAGCGAGTAGAATAAACCAATAAAATGCAGCTTCTGTCGCTTAAATAACACACACGCGTTAAGTGATGGAAATTCTTAATGTTTATATTACAGAGCTGCTTCTATAACATGTTAGGAAATCCATTTTCGTTTGGCAACACCATTGCAAACCAGTAAGTAGTTTTTGCAACATCTGTATATACTTCAGATGGGAAATTCCGACATCCTTTCGGAAGTGGCTCGAGTGCGCAATATTAATAAACTTCAGCACAGCGAAAATTGCTTGTTCTGTTCTCGTGATGGCTTTTGGGGAAATTTCGATCCGGCTAACTCTGATGTAGATTGTGATTTTTAACTATGTGCGTCATTTAAAGAAAATTTTCCCCGGACGCTAAATTGCTTCTTCTGGTTTTAAGCATAAGCTACTTGTAATGTTATAGAAATGTGCGTGCGTGTGTATGTATGAGTATGTGTGTCTGTATGTGTGTGTATGCATGTATATATATATATATATATATATATATATATATATATATATATATATATATATATATATATATATATATATATATATATATTATATATATATATATATATATATAGTCTTACTCTTTTACTTGTTTCAGTCATTTGCCAGCAGTCATGCTGGAGCGCCATCTTAAAGGAATTTTAGTCGACCGGACCCTATCTACTCCGTTCCTTATATGTCTGTCTATCTATCTATCTATCTATCTATCTATCTATCTATCTATCTATCTATCTGTCTGTCTGTCTGTTTGTCTGTGTGTGTGTGTGTGTGTGTGTGTGTGTGTGTGTGTGTGTGTGTGTGTGTGTGTGTGTGTGACGGTGATTTGGAGTCAAAATATCAAACAGATCTCTTAAGCTTTCCGCCAGTCGTAAGGCGAACATGAAACGGTCATTGTAGACACTAGGGTAAGCCTCAACGCTGTTATGAAAATCCTGGAATTAAAATGGTGAGGAGAATTTATAAACGCCGAGAGCGAAACGTGTTACGCTGTGACAGGATCAGTTGAAGGGAAAGGCGAAGAGCGAGAGAGAAAGAGGGAGAAAGATAAAGAGAGAGAGAGAGAGAGAAAAGAGGGAAAGAGGGAGGGAGAAAAAGAAAGAAGGCGAGAGAAGTTTCACCGGCGTGAGGTAGGGGGAATGTAATGCTTATTACGTGCTTAAAAAGTTAGTAAAAGAGAGTGATATGGAGAAAGTGAGTTAGAAATGCAATGCTGAGCAGAAGGGTAATGTTGTAAAGAGTTTATAAATAGAACAAATAAAAGCGATCGACCCACTCTCATCATTTCTCTAATGTTTTCTATTTATATAACATACATACGTATATACATACGTATATACATACATACGTATATACATACATACGTATATACATACATACATAGTTCAGATTGATACCCGTGATTGTTGGGGCATTGGGATATGTAACGAACTGCCTCAACAAAAACCTGGAAAAATTAGGGTTCTCAAAACCTGAAAGAAAAAGGCTGATTAGAAGACTACAGATTCAAGCCATCAATGGAACTGTAAAGATATGTAAAACTTTCCAAAAATTTAGCACATAAATACATTTGCATGCATCTAGACATGAAAATATATACATAAAAACGCATCTATAAAACAAACATACAAATCTGCGCATACACTAACACCAAATACTGCACACACACACACACACACACACACATATGCACAAATACCTAGATGATGTTGATCAAAGTTCCAATGAAGGAGCCTTGAATCTATGTTAGAGTCCGGCTCTTTCTCTATGGACAAGAAATACAGAAATGAAACTGATTGATAACATACATACATATGTATAGACATACGTACATACATACTAACATACACATACACACTTACACACACACACACACACACACACACACACACACACACACACACACACACACACACACACACACATATATATATAGATATATATATATATATATATACAGACATGCATTACGAAAGTAAGGAATATAACAGAAGAATAAACAACGCAATAGGGACAATGCTGCATTAACGCTTAAAAGTTAGGGAAAGAGCGCGGACGTTTCGGACACTGGTCCTTCATCACAAGAAAGACGGAGAAGAAAAATGAACAGGTGTGAATCGGGTAAAAAGCGGTTAGAGAAGGAAAGAAATAGTCATGTTAGTCAGAATTATGTTATAGTAATATTGTATATTGACATAATGGTTTTAGCGTATAGAAGAAGCCTATATAAAGCGTGGTATATATTTTTATATAGCAGTAATATTACACGCAGATGTTTATTACTGTTTACTGTATAGCAATATTACATGCAGGCGTGTTAGTTAGTAAGTTTACTACAGTAACAGCAGCAATAAAGACACGCTAGTTAGTGTAATAATACTGCAATGCTAAAATAAACAGACATGTAAACACAAGTGCATATGTATATAGAAAGATCGCTCCATGAGAATATGCTGTTTCTCATCTTCTTTTTCTTTCTTTTCACTCATGTGCGTGTTGTGTGATATTGTAAACACCTCGGCAATTAACATATGCTCCCTCACCTATCTCTTTCTCTCTCTCTTTCTCTCTCAATCACCCTCTCTCTTTCTCTCTCTCTCTTTTACACATTCACACAAGTGTTCGCGCATGCACAATGATTGCAGTGATTCCTACGATGCAATTAATGCTTACACACAAGCACAGACACACAAAGACCCACACACACACATACATGCCTACATGCATAAATATGTACACTCATAGATACATACATACATACATACATATCTTTATATATATATATATATATATATATATATATATATGTATATATATATATATATATATATATATATATATATATATATATATATATATATATGCGCACACATACATACATATACATGGATGTATAGGAAAACAGAGACATGCATATTTGCAGGTATGTTATGTACGTATACATGTATATGTGTGTATATATGTATATGTATATATATATGTATATGTATATATGTATATATATATATATATATATATATATATATGTACATATATATGTACATATATATACATATACATACACACACACACACACACACAGACACACACACGCACATATATATCTATATATATATATATATATACACACACATATATATATGTGTACATAAATATATATATGTATGTATAGAGATAGTTATAAAGAGAGGCCAGGGTGAGAGAGAGAGAGAGGGAGTAGATGTTTATATTAATTGTAAAGTTTCGATTAATTGAGAGTATCCAGTAGAAAGAAATCGCTCTAGGAGTGTTGAACATCTACGAACAACAGAGTGCGTTGAGTATCTGACGCGTATACATGCATGTGTGTATGTATGCGTGTGTGTGTGAGTGTATATATATATATATATATATATATATATATATATATATATATATGCACATACACACACACGCGCGCACAGAAGCACACACATACATACATGTATACATGTACATATATATATATATATATATATATATATATATATATATATATAAGTATATATGTGTGTGTATGTACGCACACACGCACACACACACACGCACACACACACGACACGGACACACACACATGCAGAATGATATTGATGCGCTGCTTATAGAAGATAAAACAGCGTGTTTTTTCATCAATTATCTCTCTAAAGTTTTGAGTATCTTGTCGTTATTGTTGCTGCTGTTTCTGCTGGCGGTGAACTGTGCTACGCTAGCAGCGACCGTAATAACAATCGCAATAGTAGTAGTAGTAGTAGTAGTAGTAGTAGTAGTAGTATAATCATCATCTGCAGCAGCAGCTGTTATTGTTGATGTAGTTGTAGCTTGTCATTATTATGACTATGGCCTGTTCTTACGATTGTTGTTGTTATTGTTGTTGTTGGTGGTGGTTGTTGTTGCGTTAGTTGTTGTTGTCTGTTGTTATTTTGTTGTTGTTGTTGTTGTTGTTGATGCTTCCAAAATTCACGTCCGAACGATTGTTTCTGAAATAACAGTATAGGAACGGTATTTACTGGTAGCTGTGAGTGTTCCTGTCAGTGGTTCCTGTTGTTGTCATGATTGGTTGTAGAGTGAGTGTTGGTGAAAGTATTAATAACATTAGTAATAACATAATGAATTAGAGAAAAACCCGTGTAAATCAACAATTTTTTCCTGCTTTGCTCATTTACGCGGGAGCTCGGGATAAAATGTTATAGTGTATGGCCATCCTTGGGACATAAGTAATGTGTGTGTGTAAAGTTAGGTGAAAATCGATTGAGAATTGTGGAAATGTATGCGATAGTTAATACACACATACTGTGATTCATATATACGAGACTAGATATATTAATAAGTAGACACACAGACAGATAGACAGGCAGAGGGAAAGAGAGGCAAACAAATAGATAGATAGACAGACAGACAGATAGATAGATAGATAGATAGCTAGCTAGATAGATAGATAGACAGACTGACAAATAGGAAGACGGACAGAGAGGTAGATATATTGATAGACAGCTAGATAGACAGGCAGATTGATATGAACGCTGTGCTTTGCATAAATGTTGATTAATTGTTTAATCAAGCCGCCAGATGATGCTTGATAGGTACTAATTAACAAATTCGCCTACTCATTTCAGCCAAATATTAATATCCATTTGACTGGAATTGCAATTTACAATACGTTGTAACCGTAGGCAGGAAAATGCGTTAGTACTTGTCTTCTAATGGACGCTTTTAGAACCGCGAAACACCTCTGGGCAGTCTCCGCTATTTTTATTCTCAGCACAACGAAAATATCAATTTGTGCTTACATCTGTTTAATGGTCTACAGTAAGGCAGCGAGCTGGCATTTTTCGTTAGCAACATTTCTTCTAGATGACCACGTTCTAAGTTCAAATCTCGCCGAGGTTAATCTTGTCTTCCATCCTTTCTAAGTCGATAAAATTAGTACCAGTCAAGTGTCAAGTCCTGGAGTTGATGTAATCGACTTAACCCCTTTCCCCTAAAAATTGCTGATCTCGTACCAAGATTAGAAAGAATGTTAATACAGTATGTTGTTGTTGTTGGCACTCCGTCGCTTACGACGTCGAGGGTTCCAGTTGATCCGATCAACGGAACAGCCTGCTCGTGAAATTAACGTGCAAGTGGCTGAGCACTCCACAGACACGTGTACCCTTAACGTAGTTCTCGGGGATATTCAGCGTGACACAGAGTGACAAGGCTGACCCTTTGAATTACAGGTACAACAGAAACAGGAAGTAAGAGTGAGAGAAAGTTGTGGTGAAAGAGTACAGCAGGGTTCGCCACCATCCCCTGCCGGAGCCTCGTGGAGCTTTTGGTGTTTTCGCTCAATAAACACTCACAACGCCCGGTCTGGGAATCGAAACCGCGATCCTATGACCGCGAGTCCGCTGCCCCTAACCACTGGGCCATTGCGCCTCCACACAGTATGTATAAAAGTAAGGAATAAATGCATAAATGTTTGGAATTGCTGATTCACTCACGCACTCACTCACTCACTCGCGCACTCACTCGCGCACTCACTCACTCACTCGCGCACTCACTCGCGCACTCACTCACTCTCTCTTTCAATGGGTTCGCAAATCCAACCATATCACCGTGAAACGCTAAAATCCAGCTTTAATATTCCATTAACGACACACTTATCTCTGAAATACTCACGCAAATTTCAATGATTCGCACAAATACAGATTCAACTTTCCGAGCGACGACAAAACGTTCATCATCGAAAACGTCAAACGAATCTACTCCCACCATCATTATCCAATTAAAATTAGATATCTATTTACAAATTCCATTAAAATAAAGACGATAGTATTCTCTAAAAGTTCTGACAGATTTCATTCGTGATAAAGCCCCAAAGATTCACAGCAAGAGACTTCTTTCTTGAAACATTATTGTTTTAATTCTGCATTCGTATTCAGGCGTGTATATTTAATTTCCGCTCAATATAGATGTTTTTAGCAAAAGTGTCGCGTGCTTTGTTTGTTTATGTATGTATATTAGAGAATATATAATGATTGTTATGTGTAAATGTTAATATAATATGCAATCCTGCCTCGTCTGGTATTGTTCAACACGAAGAGAATATGAAATATTGCATTCATATAAGCGATAATTATGTGCGTTCAAAATATTTTCATAAACACTGTGGTCGCCATGTTTGTATGTATGTATGTATGTATGTATGTATGTATTATTCAGTTTTCTTTCAAGATTTCTTGCCAATAGAGAAAAAAACCGGTTTCTAACCGATATCCAAGGCTCCTTCATTGGAATTTCAACATCAACAACAGGGTATTTTTGTTTGTTTGCATGTATGTATGCATGTATATGCACAGATTTGTATGTTTTTCTTTAGGTATGTATTCTCATGCATGTACTTCCATATCTAGACATGCTCATATATATATTTAAATGATAAACTTCTGGAAGGTTTTACAGATTGATAGATAGATAGATAGATAGATAGATAGATAGATAGATAGAGAGAGAGATAGAGATAAATAAGTAGATAGATAGGTACACATTCTTTTGTTATATTATTAACATATTTTTTATGTGAACCTAAGTGTGTATTTAATCAATGTATGCATACATGTATATTAAGATGGAAGCATGTGTGTACGTAGGCATATGTGTGCATATGTATACACATGTGCACATGTATGTTTTTTTTTTCCTTTGCAGATTATTAAAATCATTTCATTTGCAGAATTGAAGGCAATCAGTGACAGAAAGACAATACACTTTTGTTTAAGTCAAAACAGCTCCTGGTGGGTCTTGTGAATGCATAAATTAATAGCCCATATCCAGTAGGGAGCACGCTTGTATATATGTAGCAGGAGTGCAAATCCCTTTTGCTCTATGTGTGTTTCATTGTTGTTTAAGTATACGTGTTTCTGTGTGTGTTTGTGTGTTTGTCAGTGTCTTATTGGTGACATCATATGCTTTGGAAAAGACATGTCCACAGAACTCACTTCACACTCCGTTTACCCATAATTCAATGCGATTATGCTATATATTTACTTTCCGGACTTCTCTCTTCCCAGAATGAAATCCGGTCAACTCAGAGAGGGGAAGCCTTTATAAATTTGATTATATGGGCTTTTATCTTTTTGATATAATAAACGCAGGTGTGGCTGTGTGGTAAGAAGCTTGCTTCACAACTACATGGTTCCGTGTTCAGTCCCACTGCGTGGAACCTTAAGCAAGTGTTTTTTACTATAGCCACGGTGATTTTTTTGCCGAACCGCTATGTTACAGGGACGTAAACACACCATCACCGGTTGTCAAGTGGTACTGAGAAACAAACACAAAGACACACACACACACACACACATATGTACATACGTCGGGTTTTTTTCCAGTTTCCGTCTGCCAAATCCTCTCACAAGGCTTTGGTTGGCGGTTGACTACAGTAGAAGATACCTACTTAAGGACTGAACCTCAAATCATTTAGTTGGGAAGCGAGTTTCTTACTGCAAAGCCACACCTTAAAAAAATTTTCTTGAACCTTAAATCTTTTAAGGCCGGTCACTCGGTTCCTATGCCTTTTAAGGAACCGAAACCACAACATTTTTACCGAGAAAGAAAGCTGATTCCTTGCAGGATCCAAAACCAGCAAATTTGAGGGGAGGAGCTGTTAGTCGAATACATCGACCCTAATATTTGGCTGGTATTTTATTTTATCGACCTGGAAAGGGTGAAAGACAAAATTGATCTCTGCGAGATTTGAACCCAGAATGTAAAAAACCGGCTGAAATGCCTCTAAGCAATTTGTCCATCTCAACGATTCTTTCTTCTCATTTGTCACGTTGATAAGCTTACATTCCAGTACTTTGTAACGATGACTAAGTTTTTAACCTTCGGATTCTGGATCGTCTTAAAGAGCAATCAGCTTAGCTATAACTGTGTCTTGACTTGAAGATCGTGGACACTCTATCACAAACTCGCAGCTGGTACATCAAAAATTTATAATTCACTTAATATCTGATAAAACCAAACCAATTGTTTGATATTTTTCTTTGAATCTGAAGATATGATTTTGGAGAAATACTGCGAGATTTTCATTTTAGCCAAGCACTCGAAATTTGTCCCGTTTGTTTTGGATGCTCTGTTAAAAAGTCACAGCTGGTCGTTCACAAATTCATTATTCACTGCAGCTGTAACTATATTATCCAGTTCGATATTTTTTGTGAGTCTGCTAATAAGGTCTTCGAGAAGTACCGTCCAAAGTCCGTTATCAAGAGGAAATAGCTTACCAGTATTTATCTCACATCTCGTAAACCATTGACAACCTGTCATAAAGACAGCTGGCAGTTCACAAATTTATAATCCACTTAATATCTGATTACACTATCCAAATATTCGATATTTTTCCTGAAGCGTTTCATATGCTTTTGCGAAATATCGTTGTGATACGCCTAATTAGTTAGCTTTCAAAGATCGTTATTAAGAGCAATTAGTTCACCAGTCATTACATCTCATAAATCTTGGATATACTATCATAAATTCGTGGTTGTTAGTTCACTCTATTTTTGATGATGCTATCCAAATGTCAGCTCCTTTTTGTAAGGCTTTTGAAAAAAATTGAAGCTTGTTACTCTCATTCGCAAAACGAAACCCATTTAATTCGGCTCAGATTGCTTTCAATTTTGGTGTATCGATGCATCTCTGAATTTTGATTACGATCAACCAATTACTTTATTTCATAGATTAAAGAATCTGATGTTATTTAGAATTAAAGTTGGGAAATTTGGGTAATTTTAACACATCAACAGACAGCTTGGCATTAGCAGCTTGTTACCATGACAACCGCACGCTGTGTTGTGTTTCACTTCACCCGTGACTGTGCCTCACGTTGTTTTGTGTTGAATCTTCACACCACGTGGTTCTTTTCGCCCGCGTGGTTTTGTTTTAAACGTTGTATCTGCTAGTATTAAGGCAGCGAGCTGCCAGAAACGTTAGCAGGCCGTGCGAAATGCTCGGTGGTATTTCGTCTGCCTTTACGTTCTAAGTTCAAATTCCGCCGAGGTTGACTTTGCCTTCCATCCTTTTGAAGTCGATAAATTAAGTACCAATTGCATACTAGGGTCGATCTAATCGACTGGTTCCCTTCCCCCAACATTTCGGGCCTTGTGCCTACCGTAGGAGAGAATATTTGATAGTATTATTCAACTAACATTTTTTTGTGAATCTCTTCAGAAGTGTTTGTCTTTTCTTTGTTCTTTTTTGAGAAATTCCAACCGAAGGTCGTTACTAAGAGGAATTAGTTCATCAGTATTTACTCGCATCTCGTAAATCCTGGACAACGTATCGTAAAATCACAGCCGGTAGTTCACAAATTCATAATTCACTTTATATCCAGTGGTACCATTCAATTGTCAGACATTGTTTTATGAGTCAGCCGATAAGGTTTTTTTTGGAGGAGGAGGAAGAAAGCTTTTCGAAGTTCATTATAAAGAACAATTAGCCTAACATTATGTTTCTCACGTCACGTAAATGTCGGACAATTCATCATAAAGTCACAGTTTGTAGTTTAGTCCACAAGCTTATAATTCACTTTACATCTGATATTAATCAACTGTCCGAATATTTTCTCTAAATCTTTTCAAATGTTTTTTTTTTTTTGGAGAAACGTCATCGTCCATTTTGGAAATGGTTCTCATTTCGATCGATGGCGGTTATTTCTAGCATTTAATGAACGGGAGAATGAAAACGGCAACACAATACGACATGACATTCGATGTCCAAGAACTGAGAGCTTGAAACTGTGCTAGTAACTTCATCGATCACAAAGAACATCAAATCAATAGATTTTATCATCATTATTGTTTTGTTTTTTTACCGATTCGTATCACAATAGTTCCTTCATTATGTAGGTTTTGTCGATATAAATAGTGAAGCTTGGCCTAAATCTTGCAGTGGACTGTGGTCGTAGTTTTTTTGTTGTTTTGTTTTCTTTTTGTATTCGTCATACATTCCTTCATGAGTTTGTTCTTAAGTGGTGGTCACCACGTGTCAATAACAGCAGCAGCTCCAACACCATCACAACCAGCAACATCATAACAGCAACAGCTGCAGTAGCACCCCCACTCCCCCGCCTTCGCCTCCGCCGCCGCCGCCGCCGCCGCCGCCGCCGCCGCCTCCGCCGCCACTACCATCACCACTAACAACAACAATAGCAACAACAGCATTAACACCAAACAGCTGTAGCACCACCACCACCACCACCACCACCAACACATACGATCTGACTCCAATAAACATCAGTTGAGACTGACCTATTTCCTCAACCGCTTATCAAGAGTTACCTCCTTAAAAATCCCCTACCACACACACACCACCAACACACGCACACACACACTTCTGTCTAAGCTCGTCGAGTACCACAGCACCAATTGGACTATCTGTCATTCATCTAGCCGACCTCTACGAAGATCTGTCATCGCATCAACGGTTTCTGACCCACACCTACACAGTCAAACAGAAATTCTCAAACTGGATTTCACTTATATCTAAGGAGTACGCTAGGTTCCTTAGCCCTTTTGCCTGGCCTCTGTATGAAATTTGATACACGGCACATATTTCTCTGGCGTCCATGCACCATAAATGATACACATTCACTGGAATTTTAGTCTCAACCACCAGAGTAACTTGGTGCTTACGAAAGGAAAGCTTTGTATTATTCAGAACGTATGAAACATGGGTTAACTTGTAGCCTAGCGAAGATAACTGAATTACATCCCTCTGCTGGAAAATGCCAACAGGTGGCGTGGTCAGCCGACTCCTATATATTCCGAGGATTTTCGGCGCTCTCTCTGTTTTCGGCGCTCTCTCTGTTTTCGGCGCTCCCTCTGTTTTCGGCGCTCTCTCTGTTTTCAATTAATTTTGAAAAGCAATTAAAAATTAAGTAAAAAATCCCACACAGCATTCTGTATTATACTATTATACTGGTGTTAGTCAAAAATTTCAGAGTCTCAAGCAGTCGTCTTTTAAACAAATACGAGGTTGCCTTGATGTCTCCGCGACAGGATAGTCATCCAACACAGTCGTGATCAATAGCCAAACCTAGGGGAAACGTTTGTTAGCTGACATTATCCGTAGGCAGAAATTAAACCCATTAGATTTCAACTGGACTATTATTGCTGCCGGGAGCTGGCGCGCCAATCGTCGTAATGTCGATCGGCAGTAAGTCGGATAGGTCGTAAGTCAACGACGACTTGTATTAAGGATTTCAAATTTTGCCACAAGGCTAACAAGTTTGTGGGAAGGGCTAAGTCAATTTAAATCAATGCCAGCGATCAAGAGGTAGTCATTTTATCGACCCCGCAAGGGAGAAAGGCAAAGTCGACGTCGGCTGAATTTGAACTCAACAGGAGTAGTAATAACAAGAACGGCAATGCACGCAACACCGGAAATAACAGCACTCCCTTCTAAGAGTGCAACGGGTTCCAGTACCAAAAATGCTATCCGTCACTGGAAACCCATTCTATCACACATCTCTTTTAATCCTGGCAACATGCTTTTCTTCTGAAACAGAGACTTTTGTCTTTATCGAATCCCAAATGAGACAACCACTTCAAAAGTTCATCGCGGATATGGTAGTATTACTGGTCTAAATAATAAAAGATTATTTAAATTATAACGAGTTCAAGTTAAACTGTAACGTAACAATGAAATTGCTGTAATTACGCTATTTTTACATCGGATTACGTGGGTTTTTCTCTATTTTCCGGTTCAAATTGGTGATTAAGATGAGTATCACGTATATGAATGTTATGTGTAAGTATGTGTATAAATATGCGTATCCATATACATTTATCGGTATGCATGTATATGTATTTATATATCACTGTGTGTGTGTGTGTGTGTGTGTGTGTGTGTGTGTGTGTGTGTGCGTATGGACATATAAATATCTATCTATTTATCTAACTCTCTCGCTCTATGTGTGTTTGTGTGTGTGTATATATATATATATATATATATATATGTGTGTGTGTGTATATACTTGTATATATGTGTCTGTATATGTATGTATACACATACATCCGCACACATGTCTACAAACACATATATGGTATACCTATATATACATACATACATACATACATGCATATATGCATAGATATATACATACTACATACATATATGCATACATAAATACATGCATACATATACACACACACATATATACATAAATATATACATATATACATATATACATACCTATATACATACATACATACATACATAAATACATACATACATACATACATACATACATACATACATACATACATACATATATGCATACACAGACAGAAACATCCACAAATTCACATACACGCATACGTAAGTGTAGGAAATCTACGTGTTTAATTCGTTACGCAACAGGGTATTTACTTTCAGAGAAAATGTTACACCGGAAGTTGGTATTTATCAAATGTAGTCGAAAACTAACCATCACAACAACACTAAAGTTATTTCCGGTTGATTAATCATAGGTTTTTACACACCACATTATGTACACATACAAATAGATTCCCCCCTCTCTCTTTGTATACATATATATATATATATATACACACACACATATACAAGCGCGCGCACATACACACACACACACACACACACACACACACACACATATATATATATATACTCTTTTATTCGTTTCAGTCATCTGACTGCGACCACGCTGGAGCGCCACCTTTAGTCGAAAAAAATCGACGCCAGGAGTTATTCTTTGTAAGCCGAGTACTTATTCTATGGGTCACTTTCTGCCGAAACGCTAAGTTACGGGGACGTAAACACACCATAACGGGTTTCTGCCGCCATCTTTAGTGTATCTTCTGTTCAACACCACTTTGTTCGTTAGTTTATTATTCAGCACGATGACGGAAAGGAAAAACTTCGCGGGTGCTAGTGTCTTTTGACGTTTTGAGTCAGATTGAAGGAGAAAGTAGATCATGTCAGCCGGATAGCGATAATTATTCGTCGAAAAAAATGCTTTCCATAAAATAGGCCAAACTAAATGGATCAAGGGATCAATATACGTTGTAGCCATTTTGGTAATAAAAAAAAGAGAGGAAAGAATGTGAGACTGTATTTTTTTATTTATTTATTTATTTATTTATGTGTTTCAGCCAAGTGGCTGCGGTCATGCTGGTGCACCACCGTGATGTATAGAGAGATGTGTGAGAAAAATTTATCCTCATGGAGTGTGTATGCCTGTATGCGTGCGTATATATGTGTGTGTGTGTGTGTGTGTGTGTGTGTGTGTGTGTGTGTATGTATGTATGTATATGTTTGGGTTTCTGTGTTTGTCCCCCACCCCAACATCGCTTGACGACCAATGCTGCTGTATTTACGTGCCCGTAAGTTAGCGGTTCGACGAAAAAGACCGATTGGATAAGTACTAGGCTTACAAAGAATAAGTCCTGGGGGTGCTCCAGCATGGCCGCAGTCAAACGACTGACACAAATAAAACGAAAAGAATAAAAAGAATATATATATATATATATATATATATATATATATATATATATACATACACACACATAATCTGTTATTCTTTTATTAGCTTCGGTCATTTGATTGTCTGTCTGTCAGTCTATCTACTTATCTCTCACCCCTATCTCCCCTCACACTTGCTATGTATATATATTCATTCCCATTGGAGGAAAGAAAACAGAAGTGTAAGGCTGGGGAAGGTTGTGAGCACCATCACGCTTTATAATTTTCAGTAATATCTGTCAGTTAAATAAAAATCCCACAACGGTTGGTTAGGCTTTAGTGCGTTTCAAAAGATTATTAAAAGCAATGAATCGATATTTGATTGCTAAAAATTAAAACCATTTCATATTTCGTTGGAAAGGTGTAAGTGAAGTGGATGTTTCGATAGATATTGTCTCCAGTAAAGTATTTGGCAGTTATCAATCGTTGGCATTATATTTAATGCGTAAGATTTATTGATTAATTATCTAATAATTATTGTTTTTATAAAGCATTAATTAATTAGCGGAGTAGAATGAAGTGTTTTACAGAGAGCTGAAATATTCATATGTGTGTGTGAACATTGCACATATACATATACGTACATGGTGGTGTGTTTACGTCCCCGTAACTTAACGGTTCGGCAAAAGAGACCGATAGAATAAGTACTAGGCTTACAAAGAATAAGTCTCGGGGCCGATTTCTTCGACTAAAGGCGGTGCTCCAGCATGGCTGTAATCAAATGACTGAAACAAGTCAAAGAGTAAAAGAGTAATAACTATTTGGTTTTTAAAAAAAATTTTTTTTTTTTTAATAATTAATTTATTGCCTGAATGTCTTCCACCGTAATTATGCATTACTAGGCCCCAAAACGGCGCACACTCTCTCCTGATGGCCCCATACAGTTACTGGCTTCCGGTATGCGGAGTTCTCGACTGGTAGCCCTTGCATAAGCAAGCTGCTTGCAAAACATCTATATATGTCTTAATAATGAATAAATTTCTTGTCTAAATGATAAGAGAAGCTCTTAATATTGTGAGTGATGTGTAAAGAAGACGTAGTAAAAGTGGATATTAAATAATGTCTCGTAAGTATATGTACAAGGCAGCTACAAAACGATGTATAATTATTGTATTGATATTTATTTTATGTTAATAACAATATTTTATGTTTTCCAGATGCTATAATATGATTGGATTCGTGATCGGAGTTTACAATTACGTATTTTTTTTTTTTTTTTTTTTTTTTTGGTTTTACACAAAATTCGGGTGAGTAGGAAGTTAAAGAACAGACTTTTGACGATCGGAAGATCGTTTCATGATTGTCATAAACTAGAGGTGTGTGTATGTGCGTATTTGTGTGTTTGCGTGTGAGCATGTCTGTGTATGTGTGTGTGTGTGTGCGTGCGTGTGTGTGTACGTGCGTGTGTGTGTATGTGCGTGTGTGTGCGTGTGTATGTATGTGCGTGTATGTGCGTGTGTTGTAAAGGATAATAAAATAATAATTGTCATTTATAAATACACACATACACAAACACACACAAGCACACACACGCAAGCAGACATACACACACACAAATACATACACACACACACACACACACACACACACACACACACACACACACACACACATATATATATATATATATATATATATATATATTCATGTATATTTATAGGTGTCAACTTAAGAGGCAACATTTTATCACGATACCATCTTTAATAATATTCTCTCAACGTGACACCGACTGATTATAATGACAATTATCATTTTATTACGCTGTGAAACACACATACATACCCACTCAAGACACACAGACACACATACAATCCTCTCTTCAACTACTGTCAATTTTACATCTCATGTTTTGTAATAACTGTCTCTTTTACTTCCCACCCGTTTATCTAAGTCTCGATCTCAAATAAACTAGGTTTGATCCGAGAGTAAGGCAAAACTGGGTTTAATTTTTGTTTTAAATGACTCACTCTTTGTTGAAACTGTATATCTAGGAATGACTAATAATGCAGTAATTATTCTTCCCGTTGTTTTTCATCGTAGGCAAATAATGGGTTCGTTCCAAACTGAAACAGTGTGTAGTCATTGAGTTCTTAGCAATTAACTGGCACTCCGTCTGGTTACGATTAACGGAACAGCCTGCTCGTCAGCGTGCAAGTAGCTGAGTGCTCCAGAGACACGTGTACCCTTAACGTAGTTCTCAGAGGGATTCAGTGTGACGAGGCTGGTCCCTTTGAATTACAAGTAATACTCATTTTTTGCCAGCTGAGTGAACTGGAACAACGGAAAAATAAAAGGACACAACGCACTGCCGGGAATCGAACTCTAACCACTAAGTTCTAACCACTAGGCTATTTGCCTTCACCTTACAATACAGGAGGAAAGGCTGGCTAATATTCTCAGAAGGCCACAAGTTGCTTGCAGAGATAATGCCATTGACGTGAGCAATGTGCACAGATGAATGGAGAAGTTTAATGAAAGGAATAATATCATTGAAGACAAACCATGCTAGAGGAGATCCTCAACGGCGATCAATGACAGGAATTGCCTGCGAGTGGACGAATTAATTCACGCGGACAGACTAGTGACAAGCCGTGAGCTTTGCTACACAAATGGAATGTGGTCACAATGCATTTCAGAATATTGTGGAAGACCTTGGGTATCGGAAAAATGTGTGAAAAGGGTATCTCGGCAGTTAGTAATCGATTTGAAGAAGATAATGGTGGGAGTCTGTTTCTGTCTCCTGAAAGCGTTTGAAGCCGATGAAAGCACGCTTTCTCCGATCTCCTAACAGAGGAAGAAACGTGGTCGATTATTTATTATTCGGGAGCCAATGCTTTGTCAAAGGAATGGCGTCAATCCTCTTTTCAAAAGAGTAATAATTTATAATTTCAAAAACCAGCGATAGGCACAGAAAGGCATGGTGATAATTTTATGGGACCAAAACAGGTATCGTTTAATTTTCTTGAAGGTGTCTGTACCGTGAACAGTAATCGGTACATTGAGACACTAAAAAAAGAGAAGTTTAGAGAAGATATAAGGGGGAAAGAGACCGAACAAGAATCAGAAAACAAACCAAATCCACCATAAAAATGCTTGACCACACAATCGGGATATTGGACTGGTCAATGGTACCCCATCTACCCTACAGCTCGGGTCTTGTGCCTTCCAATTTTCTCCTGGTTGCTCTAATGAAGGACATTTTTTGGAGACAGCGATTTTGATAACAGAGGCTAGGTGAAAATGGCTGTGAAGGATTTCACGTGTTTTCATTAAGGCTCGTGAAGGTGTTGCATTCACGATCGCGAGATGATGGTTTCGATTTCCAGGCAAGCAATGCATTGTGTTCTTGAGCAAGACACTTCATTTTACTTTACTCCCGTCTATTCAGCTGTAAATGGGTTACCTTGTGACGGGTTTGCGTACAAAGGTGAGATGGTGACTCAGTTAAAAATCGCCCGATCGCATGTCTCGCGGGCCATGCTTTGCTTTCAGCGATCGAAGGAATGAGTAGCACAAGGAGTACAACCGGCGTTGGGAATCCTGACTGGCTGAGGTCAGTTATTCAACGAGGCCGAAGGTGGTGATGAAGTCGTCGATACAACGGTGCAAAGAAGATTCGATGGTTGGGTTTAACGATGGCACAAAAACACAAATACATCACTGGAGATGGAGACTATGTCGAATAATACGCTCACCTTTGTGAAGAGGAACAGTTACTCTACCTCCGTGTACTATATGAACAACATATGTTTTTTAATAAGGGAAAGATTATACCCACTTTTGTTCTTCCTTCGCCACAACTGCCATAAAATGTAAAATTCTTATTGTTAATAAATTCCTATTTAAAGAGCAATAAATATCGACATTACCATTATAATAAATATCGATATAAAATAAACATAAATATCGATATAAAATACACATAAATATCGATATAAAATACACATAAATACGATTATAAAAAAATGTGTTTGCTCAAAACTGAGAATTCATCAGAGAAGGTGTTTGAAGATTTTTCTCTGGGACACAATACAGAACGCATGCGCTAACTTCTAAAGCCATCTTGAGGCCATGGAGAAAACTAAGGGCGGCTACTTTGAGTAAACCGTTATCTTCCAGCCATAATCTAGTTGATATTTTATAATAAAAAAAAAAAATTATTATTATTGGATGGCATATTGTGATTTAATTTCCGTTTATGCAAACTGTCAAATTAAACCCAAATACACCGCAATTATTGTCATGCACTTACAAAACTAATCGGTTCCATTACATACCTCAACTTGACATAATGCTTTGTGTCTAAGTACTTCACGTGCTATAAAGATTAAAGACACACCTTCGTATGGCCGCCACGCACAAAGTAACCAAGACAACGTTCTAATTATAGGCGATTATAACATTTAATTTTTTTTCAGCCAGAATAATTGCACTTCCTTTTTAGTTTGGAAAAAATAGGATACAAAAAGCATCTGACACGACATAGATAACGTAAAATGTAGGACACTCGACAACTAACCTGACTACCACGAACCAACAGCGTGCCGCAAACGAAGTAACAGTAGATTGCAGTAATCCTTGGGCAGAAGAGGTCGTTCACTTCTTTAGCTGTCCGTCTCAAGAAAGGTAATTTCATAAAAGACTTGCATTCTGGTGATATACCAAAAGTTTTACGCAAAAGAGCGTCCTTCAAAGACTGAATTCGGATACGGATTTAGAGATGGATTAAAAAAAGTTGAAGAGAAGCTATTAATTCTGACACCTACGTAGATTATTTAGTAGTCATGACGTTTCCAGTGGTTTAAATAGAGATATACAAAATAAATGCTATCTTTGCTGTTATGTTTTAAATTTAGAATTATTTAGTTTATCACAAACAGCCGAGGAAGTGTATTCACATGCAAAACAAAAATTAGTACACCTACACACACACGCGCGCGCATCAAGGTATATAAATGCCTGTTTGAGTGAATGTGTATGTGTGTAAGTATATATGTATGCGTGTGTTTGTGTGTGTATGTGTGTGCATATAGATATAAATATATGTATATAATTATCCATGTATGCATATATGTATATTTGTGTATATGCATATATGCATGTGTATATGTATCATCAATCGATCAATCTATCTATCTATCTATCTATCTATCTGTCTGTCTGTCTGTCTGTCTGTCTGTCTGTCTCCCTCTCTCTCTCTCTCCCTCTCTCTCTATCTATTTATCTATCACTCTTTTTTCTCTTCTTTCTTTTTCTTGTTTTAGCCATTTGACTACGGCCATACTAGAGCACCGCCTTGTAGGGGTTTTGTCAAACAAATCAACCCCAAGACTGACTTTTTTTCAAAGCCCAATACTTATTCTATCGGTTTATTTTGCCAAACCGCAAAGTTACGAGGGACGTAAACACACCAGCACCGGTTGTCAAGCAGTGATGGGGGACAAACACAGACACAAAAACACACACGAATATATAAAAACTTGCTGGTACAGATTGATAAGAAATAGTCGGTAGAATGTTAGCTTCTTGTACCAATATTCAACAATCAAGTCTTTTCCAGGTGCTTTTCCATCCTGGAGTTTCTGAACCCCAGTTGCAAGATTTTCATCATCAATGTTGTATGTCATGGATGTAACGCCGGAGCAATAACTTTTATGGATTTCTTCCAGCCATAGAGCATCAAGATTAAATTCCTTTCCTTCATTCCAGATTTTCCTCCAGAGGGAGTCTATGTCTTCTCGTGGAGGAGCTTCCGTGATGTTTACTGCTCCTCCTCTCGTGCCTCGTGTATGTATGTATGTATGTATGTATGGAGGCGCAATGGCCCAGTGGTTAGGGCAGCGGACTCGCGGTCATAGGATCGCGGTTTCGATTCCCAGACCGGGCGTTGTGAGTGTTTATTGAGCGAAAACACCTAAAGCTCCACGAGGCTCCGGCAGGGGATGGTGGCGAACCCTGCTGTACTCTTCCACCACAACTTTCTCTCACTCTTTCTTCCTGTTTCTGTTGTGCCTGTAATTCAAAGGGTCAGCCTTGTCACACTGTGTCACGCTGAATATCCCCGAGAACTACGTTAAGGGTACACGTGTCTGTGGAGTGCTCAGCCACTTGCACGTTAATTTCACGAGCAGGCTGTTCCGTTGATCGGATCAACTGGAACCCACAACGTCGTAAGCGACGGAGTGCCAACAATGTAAGTATGTATGTATGTATGTATGTATGTATGTACTTTCTGTTTCACTTTCAATTATTTAAGATTCTTCCTTTGAGAAAAGACCTGATTTCAAAGAAAGATACAAAATTTCATTGTTTGAATGCAGATGACAAAAACAATGTCGCATTTTCAACTTGCATGTCTTTACTACTCCGCCGACAGTTGAGTACGCATTTACATGTACGTATGTGTGTGTTTCTATGTATATGCGTATGTATGTACGTATGAATGATGAATGGATAAACTCAGAAGAATTGTCAAATATAATTGAACTCCGCTATGGTATCTTCTCTCTAATAAAGAGCAAATATTCTCACAGCTGCGACAGACATTAATTCTCCAAGACATCACTCATAGTTAACCTCTTTAAACCACTGCAGCTATCTCTAATCAGTTAAACCGTCTGGAAGTTAATTATAATAAATTATAATTAATTATTAATATTTCACAGGCATTTAGATGTTATTAACAACGGATTTCTATACTGTTTCTATCGAGTTGTTAACGCTTCATGTTGAACAGTGTGTGAGTAACCTGTATATGTATGTTATGCAGTTTTATTTCAAGATTTTATGTATGTATGTATGTATGTATGTATGTATGTATGTATGAATGTATGTATGAATATACGTATGGATGTACATATGTATGTGTGTCTGTATCCATGTATGCATTCATGTATGCATACATGCATGTATGTATGTACGCGTATGTATGTATGAAAGTATGAAATATATTTGTGCATACATATATGTATTATGTGTGCATATATATATATATATATATATATATATATATATATATATATATATATATATATATATATATATATATATATATATATATATATATACATACATATACATATATTTGCACACACACACACACACAGCAACGTATAGAAGGTTGACAAGTAACACAAGAGTTAATATGTATAAGGAAAATAAGGCAAGGTAGGAAATGCTAAAATAATTTTATCATGCATTTACATTTTCTAACAGTGCCGGTTTCAATCTTTTCGACTTTTTCAACTAAGAGTAAAACAAGAAGAAACAATTAAATTGGAGACAAATTTAAATGAAATGTTTTGTAAACATTTCCATAGTCTTCAAATAGGTAGGACATTTTCCTTTTTTTTTCTGTCTCTCTCTCTTTTTCTTTTTGAAGTCTCGGTAGGTTGTAGCAGTTCTGAAAAAAATAGTCTTTATTGGTGCAGAGAAATATTTGGTTCTGAAGTTTGGTGGTTTAAGAAGCTCTAAATATATATGAAAATTGTAACTGGTTTCTTCATATAACAATTCAAGTGGTGGTTGCATACGACCATATTCAACAAGCCGTGTACAATTGTATATAACACTGTAAAACCTTTTTTTATATATATTCACAACACAGTATATAGAATATATATATATATATATATATATATATATATATATATATATATATATATATATATATATATATATATATATATATATATATATCTGAACTAGTTACACATCAAATATATATATGTATATATGTGAGTGTGTGTGTGTGAGTGTGTGTGTGCGTGTATATATATATATATAGGTATGTGTGTGTACGTATGTATATATACTCATTTACTTTTGTTTTTACATGATTGAACGCAGCGTCTCACAAAAATTGTAAGTAGTTCGTAAACTTATCCTCCGACGCTACTCTATCTCTTTCTCTTTCCTTTCTCCCCCCCCCCTCGTTCTTCCTCTGTACTACTACGTATCTCGCCTTACCCCTCTTGTTCTTCCTCTGTACTACTACGTATCTCGCCTTACCCCTCTTGTTCTTCCTCTGTTACTACTACGTATCTCTTTTTTCCCCCTCGTATTTCCTCTTTTTCTTTTTTCCTCTCGTTGCTCACCATTCTTCTACTTCCTCCCTCTCTTTCTCCCTCTACCACTCTCTCTCTTCCCTTTACACCGGCATGGTCACATGCTTCCGGTCAATAATCCTTTCCTTCCTTGGCTTTCGCCAAGTAACACACGCCACCACTTTGTCTCTCTCGGTTCCGTGCCTCATCGCGTTCATACACACATAATTTTTCTCGTCTGGCCGTAAAGCCTTCTGTTTGTTTTCCTGTCTTGTTTTTTGTCCGCCACTACATTCCTCCATGGCTAGATTTAATTTGCGTATACAGATTTAATCTGCGATCCATGGGACGAGCCGTTTTAACGTTGCGTCCTGCCCGAAGCTCGTCGAAACGCCGGTGTTAAAACGTGGGTAGCTGATGAAGTAGAATGTTCTCTATGTGGCTCGTGTGTTCTCGTCTACTTTTGTTTGCAATGTCCTGTACCCAGATATGCACCTATACATACAGGTGGATGTCGGTATGCACATACCTGTACGTATATATGCATATACTCATTTACTTTTATATATATATATATATATATATATATATATATATATATATATATATATATACATAGGTATGTGTGTGTGCGTATAAAAGCATTAATATAAAATCTTTATGGATATAAATGTCTAATTTGATGGATGCAGTTTTATTGTCATTTAGAACTTCGAAAAAAACCCCCTAGAATCTGATATAAACTTCTAATATAAACCGATGAAGAATTGTCAGCCTACACAGACGCACACACACACACACACGCACGCACGCACACACACACACACACACACACACACATACACGCATATACATATATGCACATATATACATCTGTGTGAGCTTGCTATGTCAAACAAGGATTATGATATATATATAATATATATATATTATGATATATATATATATATATATATATATATATATATATATATATATATTAAATATATACTTTTATAAAACAAAATTTTACAAAATATATAGTATCTGTTAACAGTCTTAGCAAAAAGCTCACAGGTGAGTTTTTGTATGTATATATATATATATATATGTCTCTTAAAAAATAGAGCCCTATTGAAATGTGCATAGGTTTGGCTTATTGTGGTTGTTTCTGTTATTATAATTGTTGCTGCAATAAAGTATCTTCAATGCATTGATTTTGAGCTCTATTTTTTAAGAGACATATATATATATATATATATATATGAAGACACAAGATTAGTGGCGTGTGTGTAGGTTGGCAGTTATGTAATAGAAAATGCTTTCCATTTATAGTTACATCCAAGCATATGCACACACAGTCTTATGCACCATCCAGAAAAACACACACAAACACAAAAAAAACACAAACACATATACATGCATATATACATAGAGGGTTACTTATATGCATTATATGACTGTGTGTGCATATATATATATACATGTACACATAGACAATAGAACTAACACAGACACACATACATACAGGCACATACTCCAGTGATCCAAAGTTAGCGTACCGTAATCACAAATTTCGGTTTCAGTTGCATTGAATCTGTGAAACGTAATATAATTATTTCTACTCTAGGCACAAGACCTGAAGTTTTTGGAAAGTGGGATAGTCGATGACATCGACCCAAGTACTCAACTGGTGCTTAATTTATCGACCCTGAAAGGATGAAAGGCAAAGTCGACCTCGGCAGAATTTGAACTCAGAATCTAGCGGCAGACGAAATCCCACTAAGTATTTCGCCCGGCGAGCTAACGATTCTGCCAGCTCACCGCCTTTGAGACATAATATTATAAAGTGTGTTCCCTGATGATCTGTTGTTCAGCATCCATCTACACTTGGAATATCCAATGTGGAGGTTAGAAGTACGTAGGAAGTACGTGGAGGTGAGACGTATGTAGGAAGCAAATGATATAAAACTGTGTTTATCATAATTTCTCAGATATATAGGCGCAGGAGTGGGTGAGTGGTAAGTAGCTCGCTTATCGACTACATGGTTCCGGGTTCAATTCCATTGCATGGCACCTTGGGCAAGTGTGGGCCGACCAAAGCCTTGTGAGTGGATTTGGTAGACGGAAACTGAAAGAAGCCCATCATATGTATATATATATATATATATATATATATATATATGTGTGTGTGTGTGTGTGTGTGTGTGTGTGTTTGTCGCCCCCAACATCGCTTGACAACCGATGCCGGTGTGTTTACGTCCCCGTAACTTAGCGGCAAAAATAATGACCGATAGAATGATTACTAGGCAGATAAAGAATGACCGACCAAAACTTTGTGAGTGGATTTGGTAGACGGAAACTGAAAGAATATATATATATATATATATATATATATATATATATATATATATATATATATATATGGGCTTCTTTCACTTTCCCTTTACCAAATCCACTCACAAAGCTTTAGTCGGCCCGAAGCTATAGTAGAAGACACTTGTCCAAGGTGCCACGTAGTGGGACTGAACCCAAAGGATGTGTAGAGATAGGCTTAACAAGGGAAGGAAAGTAAGCTAGTAGTACAGAAAAAGGGGAAAATGCAAGAAGCGACCGTATAAAGGAAATACGGAGAAAGAAAGAAAAAAAGAAAGAAAAAAGAAAGACAGGAAAACGAGGGAGAAAGAAAGAAGGAGAAGGGAAGGGGTAGAAAAGAAAGTAGTGTGCGATGTTGAATAGGAAGAGAGAGAGAGAGAGAGAGAGTAAGAGAGGAAACGTGTAAAAGAGTAAGCTTCGCAAATTTTTCTTCTAAGGTTGTCGACAGAACTTGCAATAGAATTGACAGTCCTTCTGTTGGAAAAACGGACTCACAAAACAGTCACAGAAACTTGTACACATACTCTCGCATAGCCTCCACAAACACATGCACGCAGGTATACATAATGACAGGCACTCACACACGCATGCGCATTCAGATATAGAACAGTTACATGTGTCTATGCATTTTCTGAAATGCGCATAAATGCTTTAGCGTAATGTTCGCATAATTTCTGTACACATATGATTGGCGGATGGTCTGCTAGTACGAATGCGTATATGTATAGATCCATTATACATACATGCATACATACATACATACATACATACATACATACAAACATACACACATGCATACATATATACATGGTAATTTTCACGTTATTTTTTATATATATATATATATATATATATATATATATATATATATATATATATATATATATATATATATATATATATATAATATATATACACACGTGTGTGTGGTGTGTAATTATCTATATATACGCATAGGTATGTTTATATATATTCATTTATGCATGGATATATGTATATATATATATATATATATACATAAATATATATATATATATATAATATATACAAATATATATATATATATATATATATGTATACATTTGTATACATATATATATGCATATATACACACATATATATATATATAGTTGTGTATATACACACTCATATATATCTAAATACACACGCACGCACACTCATATATATATATACAAATGCACACGCACACACACACACACACACACACGTACACACAAATAAAGAAGTACACAGTGTAATGAGATAGGATTATGCATTTGTAAACAACCATTTGTGACGGAGGTGAAACGGACGCAAAACGAAGAAAAAATACAAAAACAAAACATAAACAAAACATATCAAAAAACAAATGGAAGCCTCTTAAATGTTTAATATTCTGCTGATGTGCAAATATTTTCGAACATTTTTACCTGCCAATAACTCCAACGATCTAAAATTTCGGTGATTTCTGCTTTTTTTCGTTGTTTGTTTGATGGATTAACTGTATATATATATATATATATATATATATATATATATATATATATATATATATATATATATATATATATATATATATATAAAGATACATACACGCATATATATACATGCATACTTACATATATATGTATATATATATATATATATATATATATATACTTGTGTATAGTGTGTTGTCACAATAATGGCGATATATGCTGTGTGCTATGTTATATTATGAGAGAGAAATCGTTGAAGCTAGGCAGTTAATCATTTTTTTCTTTTTTTTTTTTTGCTATTTTTAATATAATATCGCTCGCAATAAAAATAGATCCTCGTGTTTATTTTTTTCTCCCATATTTGAACTCGTGATTGATTTTTAAGCAAATACATACATACATACATACATACACACACACACACACACACACACACACACACACACACACACACACACACATGTATATATATATATATATATATACGTATATTCTACAGAAAATAAAGGTATTCGCGAACGGAGAAAGGCTGTGAATTCTTGAATTCCTTTATAGTCTGTGGAATACCGACACACGCGGGGCTTATAGCTTTGTCGACAATACACTCATATAAACACACACATACATACACAGGCCCACATACACGCACACACACACACATTTATATTTATGAAAATGTATGATAGACGCAACATGCATTTTATTGCGTTCGTTTCAATATTGTCGTTTTGCACATCCTCTGCGGTGGGTGTTCCGAGTGCAGTTCAATTCGGAACAGCCCCGTTTCATAAGGGAAAATTTTTTACTGCATTATGCTCTACAGATTAAATATTTGACATTAAACAGATAGCAATGCCTTTTATACACACACACACACACACACACACACACACACACACACACACACACACACACGTGCCGTAGAAACGTAAAAATTTCTCAGGAATCACTTCTGACTCAAGAATATATAGTCATGTACAAGATAATCCCGTCTACTACCTACAGACACCCCAGTGTTTCATTTGTACTAAATTTATCGATCCCGAAAGGATAAAAGGTAAAGTCGACCTCGGCGGTATTTAAACTCAGAACGTAACGAGGGGTGAAATATCGGTAATCATTTTGACCCGGTGTGCTAACGATTCCGCCTGTTCAACGCTCTGGTTATTTAATTGCTTTGATCATTAAAGAAGTGTGAAATTAGGTCCAAAGTCCAGTTAGAAAATGATGTGGTGGCGAGTTTGCTGATCCACATAACTGAGAGACGGGGTGGGGGTGGGGCGGATGCCTTAGGCACAGCCACCCCTCTTTGCTAAACATTGCGGTCTCCACTCATGCCCACCCCATTCACTCTTTGACGTCAGCACTCCAGCTGCGTCTTCGTCATCCAAGACGAGAGAAAAAATATAAAATTGGTCCCTTGATAAGAACCGAACGATCTATTTATTGATTTTCGTGCAATCGTCAGATCGATTCCATAAAATCGACCAATAGCTCTCTCTCTCTCTCTCTCTCTCTCTCCCTCTCTCCTTTCTCCCGTTCTTTTTTCTCTCTGTCTATCTCTCCTTCCTTCTCTTTCCCTCTCTCTCTCTCTCTTTGATCCCTCTCTCTCTTTCTCTTTCTGTCTTTCTGTATCTCTCCTTTCTCTGTCTCTTTTCTCCTCTCTGCCGTTTCTCTGTCTCTCTCAGTCTCTCTTTCTCTCTCTCTACCGCTGTCTTCCTTGGTCTCTCTTTGCTTCTGTCTCTGCTTCTCTCTTTGTCTTTCTC
The DNA here is from genome assembly GCF_046866305.1 of Octopus bimaculoides. Classification (NCBI taxonomy): domain Eukaryota; kingdom Metazoa; phylum Mollusca; class Cephalopoda; order Octopoda; family Octopodidae; genus Octopus; species Octopus bimaculoides. The sequence continues at coordinate 3,248,401 of NC_142954.1, forward strand.
TCTCACTCTCTGCCTCTCTCACTCTCTGCCTCTCTCACTCTCTGCCTCTCTCACTCTCTGCCTCTCTCACTCTCTGCCTCTCTCACTCTCTGCCTCTCTCACTCTCTGCCTCTCTCACTCTCTGCCTCTCTCACTCTCTTTCTTTCTCTCCTTATCTCTCTCTCTCTGTCACTCTCCCCTCTCTCTCTCTCTCTCCCTCTGCGTCGCTCTTTCTCTCGCCATCTCTCTCCCTGTCTCACTAGCCATCTCTCTCCCTCTCTCTCTCATTCTCTCTCTCTCCTTCCGCCTCTCTCTTCAATTCTCTGTCTATCTTCCTTACTCTCTATCCTCGCCTCTCTTTCTCTTTCTTCACCATTCAAATTATATTCTTAAATCAATTTTATGTTTTTGCGTTTTTTTTAAAGTTTTTAACTACTGTAGTTCTATTTTTATCTCTCTACAAGATAATTGTACAGTTACTTTGCCTAGCAGGACATACGCATTCGCAGACATACACACACATACACATACACATATACCTATACATACACACAAATTACATAAAGCGATATACACATACACAAATACACACAAACAGACATGAACAGCTGTAAAACGAAAGATACACATATATATACAGAATATACACATTCACACAGTGCCATATCAATATATACACACATATACAGATAGAATCTTGTTAAATTTCTTCAAACCATTTAAAGTTATTTTTCAAATTTTCCCAAGATTATTTTCAAAAAATGTAGTTCGACGAAAATTTCATTCATTTTTTTTTTCTAGAAATTAACAATAAAAAAAGTTACAGGCGTTTCAAATTATGTAATTTTAGTTAATCGAAATTTCAACTACCAAATACACCGGAAGTCGTGACTGATTGACCCTCATGGGAAGAGCACACTTGAAACCTGCTAGAAATAACAGCCAAATCTTTGTTAAAGTGCATCATTGTGTCAATAAAAAAATTGAGAAGGACGACACATTGTGCCACAGTATTATTTCTTTCCTTGAGGCAGGTCCAAGAGGTTTCCCACTCGTTAAATTGTTTTTAATAATATTGCAATTAAAGTGAATCTCCAGGGATGTTATCTGTTATTGAACTCGCGGACCTTCAAACACTTACTGGTCCCGATAGATCGATGTGAAATGCACTTTCCATTTTCTTGTGATAAAATTGTTTTGCAAGGGTTGGTGGAGGGGAAGCGATGTCGTTATTCATCATCATCATCATCATCACCATCATCATCATTATCCACATCCTCCTCCTTCTCCTCCTCATCGTCATCATCATCATTATAATCATCGTCGTCGTCGTTGTTGTCGTCATCATCGTTTTCGTCATCATCATCATCATCCTCATTATCATCGTCGTCGTCATTATCATCTTCCTCTTCCTTCTCCTCCTCCTCCTCCTCCTCCTCTTCTTCTTCTTCTTCTTCTTCTTCTTCTTCAGTATAATAATAATAATAATAATAATAATAATAATAATGATAAGAAGAAGAAGAAGAATAAGAATAAGAAGAAGAAGAAGAGGAAGAAGAAGATGAAGAAGAAGAAGAAGAAGAAGAAGAAGAAGAAGAAGAAGAAGAAGAAGAAGAAGAAGAAGAAGAAGAAGAAGAAGAAGAAGAAGAAGAAGAAGAAGAAGAAGAAGAAGAAGAAGAAGAAGACCAACAACAATAATGATAATAACGGTTTCAAATTTTGCCACAAGGGCAGAAATTTGGGGAGTCGATTACTTCGATCCCAGTACTAATCGATCAGGAAAGGATAAAAGGCAAAAACGACCACGGTGGAATTTGAACTTAGAACATACAGACGGATTGAAATACCGCTAAGTATTTTGACCGGCGTGCTAACGATTCTGCCAGTAACCGCTATAGCAACATCTACAATGACAGCATCACCATCAACAGCAATGACAACGACAAAAACAAGTAGCAACAGCAATTACAACAACAACTACAAGAATAACAGCGACAGCTTCAGCAATTTTAACAACTCCACAGCAACAGTAACAACAAAAAACAACAACAAAAACAACAACAACAACAATAACAAAGTGTTCGAATGTTGTTCAGTTGTTGGCCTTTACTTTTTCTTATCTAACCACACAAACCTCCTCTAGGTCATTTGTTCATGATTTTTTTTTTTTTTTTACCTTACAAACACACACGCTTCCCTCTAATATACACATGCTGCTTACTTACTGCGGCACTTCTCTCTCCACTTCTCATCCACGTATGTTAATTTTCTACTCAAGAAAGCTAATTATTCAAAGTATTGAAGTGTTAAAATGATTCGATGTTCACTGAATAAGAAGTTCTTTAGAAAATACACCGCTGGCTGAGAAGAGGGAGATCAAAACGGATTTATCAAACTGCAATATGGTCATTAATACATACATATATACATACATTCATACGTGCGTACATACATACAT
>NC_142954.1:3255837-3262853 GCF_046866305.1 Octopus bimaculoides
CGCGTTCATTGGCTGTTTCTAGTGATTCCTTGGTGAATACAAGTCTGAAATTAATATTGCTACAATACCGAGCTGTGATGATATCATCTTTATATTTTGTATGCGTAAAAGTTGAGAACAATTCAACGTGAATATCTTAGTAATTGTTATCTGAAAGGTAGCGAGCTGGCAGAATCGTTAGCACAGCAAGCAAAATGCTTAGCGGCCTTTCGTTCATCCTTACGTTCTGAGTTCAAATTCCGCCGTGGTCGACTTTGTCTTTCATCCTTTCTAGGGTCAATAGATTAAGTTGTTTAGCATTCAGATTGTTCTGTCCTATGTAATGCTTATTTATTCACGCTGGTTTGAATTATTCATGTATTATCTCACTGCTTTGAGATTCCTATGACGCACTTGTTTATTTTTAGAACGACATTGTAGGGTAGGTGTGATAGGTCAGATCTGGCCAGTTCATATATATTCTCCGTGTTTTTCTCCTTGTTTTCTCCGTATTCTTTCTGTTGAAGAGCGTAGCTCGAAACGTTAAAGACTTTCCGTATTCCCGAGCGTCAAACTAATACATCCTTTTGTTGTTTACACCACCTGTCCTCGTCTGTTGTTGTTTTTTCGTACATTCTCCCATATATATATATATATATATATATATATATATATATATATATATATATATATATATATATATATATATATACATGTAGTATTTGTGTGTCTGTGCTTGTCTCCTCTACCATTGCTTGACAACCGATGTTGGTGTGTTTATGTCCCCGTTACTCAGCGGTTCGGCATAAGACACCGATAAAATAAGTACAAGGCTTACAAAGAATAAGTCTTGGGGTCGATTTGTACGACTAAAGGCGGTGCTCCAGCATGGCCGCAGTCAAATGACTGAAACAAGTAAGAGAATAAAAGTAAAAAAATATATTTGTACACACACACACACACAATGAGCTGCCGTACAGTTTTTGAGGGCTGTATCCATTGACACGAACCATTGGTTGCCACGGAACTATATAGTACAAGGCATCTGCTCTACTTGCCACGCACGACTTGAACCCTAAACGACGTGATCACTAATCGAATTTCTTAACCACATAGACATGACTTACTTTAAGATCTTTTCAAAAATTCCACCGGCAAACTTTAGAGAGAATTACATTAAAAAAAAAATATCAAGAAACAGGATCGACACGTGAGCATAAGAAGTCTCTTTGTTAAATGCGCTGATTGAGCGAATGAATCTGGGAGATGACTTAAAACTTCCATTATGTAATAAAACGGCTTTTAGACTTTGTAGAGACGAATTTATAAAATAAAAAAAAAATTGCCGTTTCACCGAAAACATGTTTTTCAGATAAACTTGCAAAAAAGTCCATTAATGTTATGAAATAGAAGAGAGGGCTATTTACTTTGAAATAAACTGCTAAATCAAAGTTTTGGCTTTCTATAATCATTCGACGATACTTTTTACTTCAAGTGAATGTCTTTCTTTCAATTGAGAAGCGAGAAGCTCTCTGCTTGATCTTCTGACCGTACGAGATCTCCCTGGATATCGATCAGACATCTTGTTTGTGTGGTGTGTGTTTGCGTGTTTGTATGTTTGTTTGTGTGTGTGTGTGGTGTGTGTTTGTTCGTGTGTTTGCGAGTGTGTTTGCGAGTGTGTGCGTGTATGTTTGTATATGTATGTATGTTTAAATGTGTGCATGTGTGTGAGTTTCTGTGTGTGTGTGTGTGTGTGTGTTTGTGTGTGTGTCACTGTGATTGTGACACACACACACATATATATATATACGACGGGCTTCTTTCAGTTTCCACCTACCAAATCCACTCACAAGGCTTTGATCGACCCGAAGCTATAGGAGAAGACACTTGCCCAAGGTGCCACACAGTGGGACTGAACTCGGAATCATATCTTACTATTCTTAACTTACCTTAGCTTAGCGTCCCTCGTTTCTTTCCGACATTACACTTTACCCCCACCCCCACTCACTTTCCCCTTCCCAAGCCTCTCCTATTAATGGCGGCGTTACCCTGTTTTCTCTTTGGACTAGACTACTACAATACACAAAATATACGAAATTAAAGAAACAGCCCGTAGCAGAGACAGCGGTAACAGCGGCTGTGGTAGAAGCACCAGTAGTAGTAGTAGTAGTAGTAGTAGTAGTAGTAGTAGTAGTAATTTGTTGTTCTCGTTGTTGTATTAGTGGTGGTGCTGGTGGTGGTTGTAGGAGTAGCCGAACCAACGGTGGTAGGATTTATTGCGAGAGTCAAATTTCAAAAGTCTGAGACGGAAGAGAAGTGGATCAGTCGATAAGGACTCGGGTTGAAATTCCGGTCAGGCCTCTAATGGCCGTTACTGCTGCTGCTGCTGCTGCTGTTGCGCTTGTTGTTGTTGCTGTTGTTCCTGTTGTTGTTGTTGTTGTTGTTAGTGCGGTTTTTGGTCTTGTAGTTATTGTTGCCATCGTTATTATTGTGTTTGTTCTTCGTGTTGTTTCTGTTGTTTGTAACTGTTGTTGCTGTGGACCTTGCTTTTCTTGCTAATAATGCTGTCGTTGTTGTTCGTGCTGTTTCTCCTGTGGTTTGCCTTCTGCTGCTGCTGCTCTGATTGTTGTTGCGGTTGCTGCTACTGCTGTTGTTTTGCTGCTGTTGTTATTGTTTTTGTTGTTACTACGGCTGTTGTTGTTACTAATGTTTGCTGCTGTTGTTTTTGCCGCTGCTGCTGTTTTTGTTTTTGTTGTTGTTTTTGCTGCTGCTGTTCTGTTTGTTGTTGCTGCTATTGGTGTTGTTCTTATTGCTGCTGCTGCTGACGTTGTTGCTGCTGTTGTTGTTGTGACTGTTGATGTTGTTGCTGCTGCTAAGATGTCGATATTGTTCTTCTTGCTATTGTCACAATAATTTCTTTCCTTTCTCCTCTCTTTTCTCAGGCAGTTCAAATATTTATGTTCCTGATGTTGTTCTTCTCGTTCAAAAATATCAATTACCATGTTGTTGTTATTGTTGTTGTTGTTGTTGTTATAGCAATAGAATAAAAAAAATACAAAATAATCCTTACTTTTTCCTTTTTGTATTATATTTCACGTATTTTATCATTGTAGTATTATATATTTAATTTCATAACATTTAATTATATCATCAAATATTTTGTTTCCTGGTTTTTGTACACGAAAGCACGCGCTCTTGTTAGATCTGTCGGTCATATGGGGTGGCTTTGGCTAAAAAAGACATACAAGGTCGAAACACCGTAACGACTCGAAGACCCTTTACATCGGTGGACCTCGAGTGTTGTATAAATACACATCACCTAAAGCAGTCGTTCAGAACTCCTTTTTGACTCTGGATCCCTTCGATCTCCTGGACCCTCATAGTCATTTGATGCTAAAAGGATTCCCTTTATATTTCCTTAAATTAGAAATTATTAGGAATTGCATAAAAAAATTGTTAAAATATTTTCTGGCGCAGGCGTGGCTGTGTGGTATAAATGGCTTGCTACCCACTTACATGGTTCCGGGTTCAGCTCCACTGCGTGGCACATTGGACAAGTGTCTTCTTCTATAGCTACGGGCCGACCAAAGCCTTGTGAGTGGATCTGGTCGTCGGAAACTGAAAGACGTCCATCGTATATATATATATATATAATACAAATAATAAATGATTATATGCATATATACGTACATGTATGTACATACTTACATCTACCTGTATATATATTTGCATATCTGGGTACAGGACATTGCAAACAAAGTGTAGACAAAATGATAAACGAGTACAGAAAACACACAGGCCACATAGAGAACATCTCCTTCATCAGCTTGGAAAGGCTGTGACCCAACGCCTTAGTATTTTTTTAATAGAACAGAATTTAACTACCACCAGCAATACAGTCTATAATAATCCGCAATCGTGAATCTAACAAGTTATATATTCTTGTCGACAACTTAGAGCAGAAATTATGAGCAGAACTTACAGAGCGGCGGTGGGGATAAAGGCAGACTTCATTGTTTGAGCGCTTGAAAAATATTTCACTACATACATACGCACGCACACATATATGCTTTTATGCATATATTCATTTATACGCATACATACTTACGTGCATACATATATAGATATAGACAAACATATATAATGTATATACGTACTTATACATTTATAGAATCTCTTTTATGCTGCAAAAGACGAATACGATATCTATATCTATCTATCTATCTATCTATCTATCTATCTATCTATCTATCTATCTATCTATCTATCTATGTGTATGTATGTATGCATATATATATATATATATATATATATATATATATATATATATATATATATATATATATATATATATATATGTATATATGCACAAACATATATATGTATATATGCATATATCTCATATATTTATATATATCTGTCTAAAGAAAGAGAAAGAGAGAGTGAGTGGAAGAAAGAAAGAGAGAGTGAGTGGAATAAAGAAGGAGAGAGAGAGAGAGAGAGAGAGAGAGAGAGAGAGAGAGAGAGAGAGAGAGAAAGAGAGAGAGAGAGAGTGTAAGCATGAGACCTGACACATTTCATTACATTCCGGTAAGATTTCATCGAGACACACTTCACTGTGCTGTCGCCATTAACTTAATGGCGGATTGAAAATATTTAAATTTCATTTCTACTTAAGAAAGCGTCTTACCCTTTCAACGGGGGATTTCTGTGCGTCGAAAATGCTTTTTAAGTCTTGATGCAACACACAATACGTAAACGGTATATGAGTATATACGTACAGTTTTGGCATACACTGGTCAAAATAAGTTTAAGACTGATGATAACAGTTCTATTCCTTCATTAATATATTTTTAACAAAACTGTATAAAATTATTTTACCTTTTACAGTTTGTGTAGAATGTTTTCTCTTTCGAATGATATAGACGTTATACATCCTTCTGCAATTCGAATTTCTTGCCATTTTATATCATGATGGAGTTCAACGACTCATTATTAATTGCGCACTTAATTAGCGTGGGTATATACTTTTGATGTTTCAAGCTCCATTCATTTTGATACACACACACACACACACACACACATACATCTATCATATATTATATAAATGTACAAATGCATATATATAAAAAAAATACATTTATAGAATATAAAATATGTATAATTATATATGTATATTCTTTTATTCATTTATTCTTTTACTTGTTTCAGTCACTTGACTGTGGCCATGCTGGAGCACCGCCTTTAGTCGAACAAATCGACCCCGGGACTTATTGTTTTGTAAGCCTAGTACTTATCTTATCGATCTCTTTTGCCGAACCGCTAAGTTCCGGACACGTAAACACACCAATGTCGGTTGTCATTATGTCATCTGTATTAAATCGATAGAAACAGCTGTAAGGGATGTTTGTCAATTTTTTTAATTAATAAATAATACTTTATTAATCGCCAACCTGCCACTTTGGGTCTTCTGGATGCCAGTAGCTCTTATATATACAATACATATATTGTTTTCTTTCTTTTGCCAGTCCAATGGCTTGTCACTCTGGTCTTTCTTTTGACGTGTCGTCGGTTAACCACATAAGTCAACGGCAAACGTTGAGATTTAACTCGTAAATCTGAAGACAAGAGGTCGCGAGAAACTGGGACACATGGTTTCTATTCTCTGCGTAACTCTAAACGAAAAGTCGTATCACGTGTGTCTCAATCAAAAAGGAAACAAAAAAAACTATATTATTAGTAAAAAAAAACACAAGTAAAACTAGTAAAAAAAAACCCCAAAACAACGGGTGGGAGACGTAGCAATCGACTAAAATAAGATCCGTTAATTTTCTGCTTTTGACAAATGTTCTAATCATACCCGAAGAATGCAAAAGAGAATATAAAACGGTACAATGGAAAGAAAATTACTTTTGAAGAGCTGATAGAAAGTTTGGAATGCATAGGAAGTGGATTTGCATGCGATAGAGTATGCGTCATTCTCAGAAAGAAACAAAGAAGAAAAAAGAAGAGGTTGGGGGAAGAATCGGTCTGATTCAGAGCGCGGAAGAGAATGAGAGGCGGTTTAAGATATATAGGAAAACAGTCAATGAACAAAGACAGAAAGCTAGTTATAGAAATGTGAAACTTCCCACACGATACAAAGGAATTGAGTGATACAAAGGAATTGAACAAAGCTGCGAGAACAGCTTTTGAGAATGCCAAAGAACCAAAGATGTACGAGAGAAAATGGTAAAACAGCTGGGAGTTGGAAAATGACTTTTAGAAGAACAATAAGAGTGACATTATTTTTGAAGTCAGTCCGTCATGAATTGGAATCAAAGAGCATAAAAGTACACAGATAAGCATGCACACATACACATGCATATACATCAACACACACACATGTACACATACACACACACACACACACGCTTAGATGCTACGTACAAATACGCACACATTCACGCATACACGCAGGCACTACATACACAAACTTTCGCACGTACAGTATTTGGCGAAATATATTCTTCCATCATCACTCTTCGCTTCCTGATTTAATGAGCTCTTCGTTTTGCACCTGTAGACCTTGTTATTACAAAGGTAAGCACAAGAACGTTTGTGTGTGTGTGTGTGTGTGTGTGTGTATGTGTGTATACATGCACACATAAATATATATGTATATATATATACACACATTTATATATATATATATATATATATATATATATATATATATATATATATATATATATATATATATATAAGCCTTGTTATGACTAATATAAACGCAAAATATTTATATATACATACATACATACACATATATATATATATATATATATACCGGAGTAAGCACATGAAATGTGCAACAAGGTGGAAAAAAGAGTACTCAAATACCAGAGGTAGAGTAATATGCTTTATTTAAAAGCAGCAGAAATATAACACAAGACTTACTCGGAGTTTCGTGCATGCATGTAAGTTCTTTTTCTCGTTTTTATTTAAAGGAAATTTTAACCGGCCACCTATTTGGCCGTAAAGGAAAGCATCTTTTGTTC
>NC_142954.1:3263353-3265853 GCF_046866305.1 Octopus bimaculoides
ATCTGTCTTTTTGCCGAGCCGCTGAGTTACGGGGACGTAAACACACCAGCATCGGTTGTCAAGCGATGTTGGGGGGACAAACACAGACACATAAACACACACACACACACACACACACACATATATATATATATATATATATATATACATAAATATATATATATACATATATATATATACACATATATATATACATACATACATACATATATATATATATATATATATATATATATATATATATATATATATATATATATATATGTATATATATGTGTATATATACATACATATATACATATATACATATATACATATATATATATATATATATATATATATATATATATATATATATATAATATATATATATATATATATATATATATATATATATATATATATATACATACATACATACATACATACATATATATATATGTATATATAGACGTACACTGAATGCATGCGTGCTTTGATTTCTATTGCCATGCGCATCTTTCTATATCGATGCATCAATGTGCATTTATCTCACGCGTGATCATAGACAACGTAAAATGAAATTGAAGACTTATTCATGCAAATATGTTATCACACGCACGGATACTTGTGCACACGAATGGCCATGTTTACCGTGAAGTCGCGTGGCTTAGTGTTTAGCGTATTCGACTCACGATTGTGAGGTTTTGAGTTCAATTCACCTTGCTCCAGTTCACTCAGCTGGCAAAAATGAGTAGTACCTGTAATTCAAAAGGACCAACCTTGTCACATTCTATTTCATGCTGTTATCTCCCTGAGAACTACATTAGTGGCTACACGTGTCTGTGGAGTGCTCAGCCACTTGCAAATTAAATTCACGAACAGGCTGTTCCGTTGATCCGATCAACTCGATCACGCGTCGTCGTTACCGACGAAGTGCCACCTATTTCGCGTATTTACTCGTGTATAAGTCGCACCATAATTTAGTGTTAAATCTTGGTACAATTTTTTCCTCCATAGTTTTAGCTTTTTCTCGTGTATAAATTGCAAACCTAGTTCTTTTTTTTTAATAGTGTGACATATTCACGGCACATACCTTAACATCTATTCTTTTCTAGTTACAAGGCCCGAAGTTTTGGGGGAGAGGACCAGTCGATTAGATCGACCCCAGTACGCAACTGGTACTTAATTTATCGACCCCCGAAAGGATGAAAGGCAAAGTCGGCCTCGGTGGTATTTGAACTCAGAACGTAACAGCAGACGAAATACCGGTAAGCATTTCGCCCGGCGTGCTAACGTTTCTGCCAGCTCACCGCCTTGCTTCGGCTAAATATTCTTTTCTTCTCTAGGCACAAGGCCCGAAATGTTTGGGGGAGAGGGCCAGACGATTAGATCGACCCCAGTACGCAACTGGTTCCTTAATTTATAGACCCCGAAAGGATGAAATGCAAAGTTGACCTCGGCGGAATTTGTACTCAGAACGTAAAGACAGACGAGATACTGCTCAGCATTTCACCCGGCGCGCTAACGTTTCTGCTAGCGCACCGCCTTATATCTTAACATTTATTTTTTTCGCCTTTGTATTTACACGGACGCACACAACGCACGCATGACAAGTCATGCAGACATGCATCTTAGAACATAAGTGTATTCATTCTTACCTACATCAGTTCTTGCGTGAATTGATGATAAACAATACAAACCAAACGAAATAAATTAAAAATGGTAAAATGAAAAGATCGATACGATATATCCTGGTAAAACTCGGTGCAAGCAAGAAGCGTTTGTATGCAAGTGAATGAAAAACGGATGTAATAAGAAATTTTCCAAAAAATGTTTTGGAAGAGTTACAAACATGGATGCAATGCTCTGTAGAAGCCGTAGTCGACCAAACGCAGAGGGATTCTTTCATCTTAGAGCGGTTTGTAATAGACAAAAGTTATCTCGGTGCGTTCTTGTTGCAGGAATTTATAAGATCTGACTATCGGGTTCTTGCGAGATAAGTTTTTTTCTCAATTAGCTACAAATCAGAACAGAGCCAGGAGATTTGGGTGTGCGTGGACCAGAAGAAACCAAGCGATATGTATGATCAATTAATCGTCTCTCACTTACTGTTTGCCAGTTTTTCTGTCTGAATGTCTGTCTGTCTGTCTGTCTCTCTTTCTCTTTCTATCTCCCCCCCTCTCTCTGGGAAGCTAAATTTAGCTCAATAAAGCAGTTGGCAAACGTTTTTGCTGGCTAGAAAAAAAGAAAAAAAAAAAAAGAATATCTATACTTGTAGATTCGTATTTCGAAAATGTGTTCTATCAGAGGTAAAAGTGTTTCTAAGAGTAAATACATGATGGATTCATTGAAGAAACGTTGAGAAGAAACGAACGAATTTATCGGACAACCTTGGCAATCCATCTTCATATGTTTGAAAAGCGGTGAAATTTATTCAAATTTCAAAAACGATAAAGCATAAAGTTGTAGAGGAAGAATAAAACCACAAGAATTCCATAAAATACTACGACGAAAATAT
>NC_142954.1:3280853-3285853 GCF_046866305.1 Octopus bimaculoides
TATATATATATATATATATATATATATAAGTATATACGATAGACTTTTCCATGTGGTGCTATTGAGTTAGTCATGGCCTATGCCGATAATGGCCGGAACCAATCTAAATTATCTAAGTTATATAAACGTGGATAATTCAGAGACCTTATCAGTAGGGATCACTTGACTCGGCCAAGTCCGGATTTAATCATATTCAGCGACAATTGTATATATGTATATATATATATATGTGTGTGTGTGTGTGTGTGTGTGTGTGTGTGTGTGTGTGTGTGTGTGTGTGTGTGTGTGTGTGTGTGTGTGTAGGTTTACTACGAAACTTTAAGTTGCATGGAGTTGAGTCAATCTATTATTATACAATATATATTATTATACAATATATTTAGCTCCTACAAAATGTGTTCGCTGCATCTTCGTTTCGAGCGTCCGTTCAATCGTATACACTTACATGTATATATGAATACACATACACCAAAAAGCTAAAGCATTCGCTATTGAGAAAGAAAAAATGTATAGCACAGACAATCGCGTAATAAACCATTGTTCATGTTCGTGTAGCCGGAAGAAACGCAGATTGTTATGTTCTCACTTTACTTCATTCGTGATTCCGACAATATATTTACTGTATGCTGTCGACATGTTGAATAGAGTCATCAAAAATTAAAGATTTCTTAGTTGTCGTATTACACGTCACTTGTAGTGTGATATCTCACAGGAGATATTATACAGTTTTCTCACGAAATCGTAATTTTTCGAAACTTTGCTGGTGGCCCCTACACTTATATAACTAGACGCACGTACGCACAAACACACACGCACACAAATATATATATATATATATATATATATATATATATATATATATATATATATATATATATATATATGTATATGTATGTGTGTGTGTGTCTATGTTTGAACACGCACGTATACTCAGACGTACACACACAAATACATACACACATACATACATACACACACTCACACACACGCATGTCACATGATTATAATTATGCAGTTTTGATGTTACTGTCAATTCAGCGCACATGATATTTAAATGTTGACATTATATCTATCCATCTCTCTCTCTCTCTCTCTCTCTCTCTCTCTCTCTCTCTCTCTCTCTCTCTCTATCTATCTATCTATCTATTTATCTGTCTATCTATATGATTATAGGTATGAATATGCGTATATGTTCGTATATACATACATACGCTATATACATACATACATACGCACACATACATAAGCAGGAAAGAGGTGTGATGTTCAATGCCTTATACGACATAGACGCATTTAAGCAATATGCCGAAATAATTACATAACAGTAGTAGAAGCACTGCAATCATGCACCACACATCATCAGTGTTCCATAATAAATGTATGTACAGTAGGCGTACTTTCGCGTTTATTTGGAGATATACATATGCATACACACGTACACACATATAGCCTTAATACAAAAATAAGGAATCTTTAACCACGCTCTGCCAAATCCACTCACAACGCTTTGGTCAGCTCGAGGCTTTAGTAAAAGACACTTGACCAACGTGCTACGCAGTGGGACCAAATTTCTTACTAAACAGCTACACCTGCGAATTGCTTTTCTTTTGCATTCTTGATAAGAAATGAATGATTTGCGGAGAAAAAAACAGATCCATTTGTTATTGCTCAAATTAATTTTGAGTCTCTTAGTAACTGAAATAAAGAGAGCCAAGTTCCTCAACGTATTCTTAAGTAGATTTGCCAATGATATCTCCGAGAAAGGTGCGAACTTCAGTGATAGTTTTGTCAGTGATTACACCATCAATCACACGTTGGGAAGCACTTACCGTTTCAGTCACGTCAAAGAGCACGGCCGTAAGCTAGAATAAAGTTCCTTTAACGTACAAAGTAGTATATCTTTTACGGGAAATGTGCAATGGAATTCGATGTTTGCAGAAGAATTTATTGTAGCACATAGAACGCACGAGATCTTCGAAATAAGAAATTGGATAGCCAATTACAAAGCAACGCAGATATATCGTTTGTGAGAAGTGGATAGCAAAGAGTTGTTTGTCATTGTTTCTCTTCACTGTGATTGCCTTGGAGGGATTGACGGCTCAATTATAACATCATCATGTCAAAATACTGTTTGGTATTTTTCTTAAACAATTTAACAAATGGAAGAGAAAAAGGTAAGAAAAAAACAAACAAACAAGGTGAGATTTTGTGGGAAATGGATTTAAATAGCGGTACAGGTGTGAGTAAATGCAAAGAGATTACATCAAGGGAGTAAAAAAGTGGAGAAAAAGTAATTTCAGAAAGTAGTGAGGAACGAAATTTTGGCGAAACATTTAATTGGACCTTTTCTTCCGAAGCTCCACAAAGGGAAATTTCAGGCACAAGCATTTGAAGAAATATACCTACCAACATACATATACATATACATGTGTGTGTGCACAAGCGTGTGTAATTCTGCGTGTGTGATTGCGCGTGTGCCCGTGTGTGTATGGAAGCGCGTGGGCTAATGGTTAAAAGTGATGCGTTATTTTCTTGAGTAACACACTTCAATTCTCATTGCTCCAGTTCATTTAGCTGGCAAAAGCGAGTAATCCTGTGAAAGACTAGCGTCTCATCCAGGGAGTATATATATAGTAGGAATTTACAAAAAAAAAACCAAAAAAAAAACAAAGGATGTGTGGTTTGACTGAAGATATTGTGTTGTTAGGATGGTGTTGTCATAGTGTTGTGCGGTGTTGTAGATGTGTGTGGAGCAAGTGGGAGTGATAGTGTTGTAAGGATGGTATTGTAGTAGTGCCCTGGGATGTTGTTAAGATGGTGTTGTAGTTGTGCTATGGAGTGTTGTAGATGTGTGTGGAGCGAGTGGGACCGGCAGTGTTGTTAAGATGGTGTTGTCGTACAGTTTTAGATGTGGCTAGACAAAATGGAGTGATAGTGTTGTAGTAATGTTGTAAGATTATTGTAAATGTGTTTAGGACTGCCCAAGAGAGACATTGTTATTAGGTTTATGTTGTTACAGTGTTCGATGGTGGATCGAATGTGTGTGAACTGAGCAAGAAGGATAGAATTATTAAAGCGATCTTGTAAACGTATTCTAGGGTTTTGTCAACCTGTCTGGAAAGTTATTCCATTTAGGATTCTGTTTTATTAATATATGCTGAGGCCTTTGCTAGTTAGCAGTAGTTTTTCTCACAATAACATGCAATATTAGTGTTGGCAGATCTAGCCACAAACTATACATTTGCATTAAACCGTTCCACACTCTTTGTTACAACGGAATAATTTACATGTTTCTTTTCGACGAAGACATTTAAATGCGCTCCTCTGTCAATCCAATATGACTGAGCAATTAAGCATCCATTGCTGTTAGACATACGCCTACCTTATTATCTACAGGAAAGATGTCTACTCACCTAAAGGAGCAGACAGGTGTTTGAGACATTTTGTATTCATAAACCTTGGCAGATGTATTGTTTCAATTTAATACTATATGGACTTAGCTGTGTTGGCTTCAGCAGAATAAATAACAGAGTGCACACACATACAGTTACATATTTATAATCATACTGACATACAGATGCAAAAGCATATTTAAATATATGCAGACATGGCGTTTACTGAAATGGGTTAAATGAGATAAATAAGCACACAAACACACACGTACACAGATACGAACACACCACCCACTTACACACATACACACACAAACACACACTTATGTTCTTAGCCATATTGATTCAAACAAATTTGATAACGTGTTACATGTGAGTGTATGAATTATATCTATCTATCTATCTATCTATCTATCTACCTATCTATCTATCTATCTATCTATCTATCTATCTATCTATCTATCTATCTATCTATCAATCTACTATCTATCTATCTATCTATCTATCTATCTATCTATCTATCTATCTATCTATCTATCCACCTAGCTATCAATCAATCAAATAATCAATCAATCAATCAATCAATCTCTCTCTCTCTCTCTCTCTTTCTCTCTCTCTCTCTCTCTCTCTCTCTCTCTCTCTATATATATATATATATATATATATATATATATTTATATATATATATGGTGGTGCACCAGCATGACCGCAGCCACTTGGCTGAAACACATAAATAAATAAATAAATATATATATATATATATATATATATATATATATATTTATATAGATCTATATTTATATATATATATATATTTATATATATATATATATATATATATATATATATATATATATATATATATATATATATATATATATATATATATATATATATATATATATATATATATATATATATATATATATATATATATTTATGAATATATATATATTATATATATATATATATGTATGTATGTAATGTATAGATAAATTATATGTCAATATTTGCCAAACCTTGTGTTTATTGTATGTTGTGCATTTAAATGCTTGTCGTTGTATCTTTAATTATAAGCACAGGCTTATATGATGTATACACACAAACAAACACACAAACACACACACACTCATGTATCTACGTTTATACATAGATAGACGCAGGTATTTATGAATATTCATGAACGTAGAGACAGCCAGATACGCACATACTAAAATATATCTATATACATATTTATACACACACACACACACACACTCATACATACATACACACACACACACATACATATATATGTACACACTCTTCCATCGGATGTTTGTTAGTTGCTACTGGTAATGCTCTATATCCTGTACAAACATTTCACCATTACGTTTTAATTAGTCGCCATTACTAAATTAAACAATTTTTCAGAAACTATTGACGAAAATCTAATTCGCTTTGATTCAAGGCTTCTTAAGTTTGCCATATTGAGGAAGCACAGCTGGTCAAGTGGCGAGCGTGAAGACTTGATAAACATCAGACCACTCCTCCAGTAACTCTTGGCTATTACTATTGAGTTGGCAGACATTTTAGAACGTCGGGGGAAATAAGCTTAGCAGTATTTTA
>NC_142954.1:3295853-3305853 GCF_046866305.1 Octopus bimaculoides
TGTGTATAAACATGTTTGCGTTTGAGTTTGTGTGTATCTTATATACATATGCATTGATACGCACATATATGTGTGCCTCTCTGTGTATGCACATGTATATATGCATATATATGTATATATATATATATATATATATATATATATATATATATATATACATATATATATATACACACACAGACAGACAGACACTCACACACACACACGCACACATATATATATACATGGTAGCAAACACACACACACACACACACACATATATATATATATATATATATATATATATATATATATATAAATTTACCAATATGTATGTGTATATTTATATATATATATATATATATATATATATATATATATATATATATATATATATTTATATATATACATGCCAGCTAACACACAGACAGAAATTGACATATATATGTGTGTGTATTTATACACGCATACATGCATACATACATAGACACACACACACACATGCACTTATATATGTATTTATATGCATGTATATCCCTACATATATTTATATGCAATTATCGTATGACACTTCAATTTCCTTCAGAAAATTTTAATTAAATCCATTTTTTCCGCGTGTGTATATATACGCGTGTCTACATGTGTGTATGTATGTATGTATGTATGTATGTATGTATGTATGCATGTACATATATATATATAATAGGACTCCGTCGGTTACGACTACGTCAAGGGTCCCAGCTTATACAATCAACAGAACAACTTGCTCGTGAAATTAACGTGCAAGTGGCTGATCGCTCCACAGACACGTGTACCCTTCACAAAACTGTCCGATGAACGGGAGCGTGAAACTCTGAGTAACAGTTTTTGAGGCATTTCTGCTGCTTTTAAATAAAGCTTATATATATATATATATATGAATCCTTGAGGTTCAGAAGTAACTTTTTTACCACACAGCCACGCCTGCGCCTATAAACAACAAACAAGAAATAGGTTTACTTTCCTAATAGCAGCTAATCCGAATTTTTGCAAAACAAGGACAAAAGCAATATATGTCTTACGATCCGACTGATGGAAGTGGCGGGCGTATTTCGATCTAGTGACATCTCATTATCCAAATATATTCAACTTAGTGAGTCAAGACTTAAAATAACCGATATATATATAGACACAAGGGGAAAACTTTTTACGCAGATTATGAATATTAAGGAAAATACCTCAGAGGAGGGATGCATAATAATGAACAATGTCTATTAGTGGTCGAAAGAAACTATCAAATCATTCTTTAATGTATTGTCCACAATCATCCTCTCAACGGTCAATGCTTCTATTTCCATGAAACAAAGATATTACATTGGAATTGGGAAGATGAATTTTGAATTGGAAATGATGTCGCAGGAGGATCTAAGTATGTCTTTATGTTATATATATATATATATATATATATATATATATATATATATATATATATATATATATATATATATATATATATATACATATATATATATACATATATATAGACACAGACATATGTATATGTATATATATATAACTATACATAATATATATATATAGCGATACATACATACACATGCATATATATGAATCAATGTACACGAATATATATAAAGTATATATATATATATATATATATATATATATATATATATATATATATGTATATAAATCTCTCTCTCTCTCTCTCTCTCTCTGTATATATATATATATATATATATATATATATATATATATATATATATATATATATACATACATACAAACGCACACACAGATATGTTCAATTTAATGTTTATAATATATAAGTGTATATATATATATATATATATACATAGAGAGAGAGAGAGAGAGAGAGAGAGAGAGAGAGAGAGAGAGAGAGAGAGAGAGAGAGAGAGAGAGAGAGATAGAGAAAGATAGTGTGTATGTGTATGTATGTGTGCGTGTGTGGTGGGGAGGTATCTGGAATGTAGTAAATTGATAAAACATATGGCAAGGAATTGTATTCGATCTGACAGATCGATTTCGAAAAAATGCTGATGTTTCAGTTAAGCAATAAAAATATTCTATATATATATATATTAATGATTGATGGAAAGGAAATTGATTTTTTCTGAAATTGTTTCGAAAGAACATTAGTGCCAATTTACCAATTTACTCTATCGATATATAGAAAGTTATTCGAGTGAGAATGATCGAATAGAAATTCTTTTATTCAAGGAAATAACGACCACCATAATATCATCGGATTAGAAAGCCAAAGAATTGACAGTTAATTGTCTCCGATTTTTGCTCTTTCGAAACTTTGGTTTGATTAGACGTATTACGGGAATCGGTCACCTTGGCAGAGAATCGTTACCTCATATAAACTGGAGTTCAAGTTTGTTTCAAAGACCACGTCTGTCACGTTTCAAAGAACACGCCTGTCCACGTTTCGAAACTTTGGTTTGACCCGACTGCAATCGGTCACCACAGCATTGAATGATTACTCATTTGAATGATTACTCATTGAATGATTACTCATATATGATTGTTAAAAAGTACAACAAACATTAAGGCAAGGCAAACATCTCATGTCGTATACAATATTAACATTGGAAAAAATTCAAAGTCTTACAGCTGTTTCTGGGATATCCCCGGGCATGGGATATTCCATCATCAGAGACAAATACGGAAAAATACGAAATATGAGAATGGTATATATTAATGAGATGACGACATAGAAGGGAGTAAAATAATGAGATGGAAAGAAAGAATAAAATAGAAGCATAAAAGTTCATATTTCAGCTTTCTGAAGTTATAAAAACAACAGCATGAGTCCTTAGGTGCAATCCTGCGTAGATCCATGATGACTTCATAACTACCGTAACCTGCTACGGTAGCCTGTTATTTCTGGAAATTTCCAGTCGAGCAACTGGCTCACTGGAGTAAAAAAAAAACCGGAAAAATAATTATCATCACAGCAAAGATACGAAGCTAAATAATTAGCTGATTGTTTGGCTGTTGAAAAGATGGGGGGGGGGGGCTTAGAATTTGGTGGAAGTCCGGTGTAGCTTATTAAGAACGCCTGCACTGACTCCGGTTTTTTTTAGCCCCGAGTCAGCAGGAGAAAGCACCGGAAGATAAATATACAGCAGAATCTGATAGAAGTGATGTCATTTGAAGAATTATAGATAGCTATTACAGCTATCTTGGACAGGAGAACGTGAAGAACAGCACTGAATTATGTTGCTAATCAGCAGTGAACCAATGAATTGGTGAAGAACGGGGATAAGAAGGGGACTTTCACTGCAATATGAAAATCAATGAAGAATTTCGTTTAATTTTATGACTGAATGTGTTGAAATGATATGTGAAACAAACCTTAAAGTGTCCTCTCTCAGCCTCATATGTTTCTTTTTGTCTATGCTGTCATTTACTTGTACACTGGCCCGGTACACCAACTCTCAGTATGTACTCCATTAAACAGTTAATATCGATCGGCATTCAGAAACAGAACTCTCATTAAAATTTCTGTTTTTCGATTGGCTGACATACACCTGAGTGCAAACTTTGCAATCATGCTTCACCTAAAGATGGTGGATTTCATAATTTGTTGTATATCTTGTGAAAGAATTAATATTTCATATCCTCTTGTCGATGGAACTGTTTTCATTAAATGGAACACCTCCAGGAAAACTGACACCCACAACGTTATATGGAGATTTGCAATCTCCAAGACAAACTAAATAATCTTTATTAACATTCCATTATATCATTCGCATAGATCATTCTGCTGTAGGTTATTTACGATACCCTAGATACATTGTACGCCCAAGTTTGAGCAAATATTGCAGACATCCAAAGATAACAGGTGTTCTTCTGGTGTCAGGTATTCAACAAGAATTTCCCGTTAATTCAAATAAATGGGTTTATAATTCATTTGTTGATACGACACTAGTATCTGAACGCGGTTCTGTAAATGGATTTCTTTAGAACTTAGGGGCAAAGGCGGAGATATTGTTTTCAGTCGTGTTTGTTTGTTTGTCCATGGGCAAGATATCTCAAGAACCGCCGGATGGATTGAAACTCTCAGGGATGTTTGGCCTCGTGACTAGCACGAACTGGTTAGATTTTGGAATCGATCCGATACCAGACAAGGACTCTGGATTATTCTTCCGTTTTTTTTTTTTTTACTTAACTTTTGAGAGCGATTGGGTTCATTTTTAGTATTCTCATTTGTGAGAGCAGTCGAGTTTATCTCAGATATTCTCATTTTAAAAATCCTCTCCGGTTAATCGCTGAGAGGACGTTGGTGTTGCTTTTGCGGAGGTTTGTGCTCTCTGAGTGCTATTATTATTATTATTATTATTATTATTATTATTATTATTATTATTATTATTATTATTATTATTATTATTATTATTATTATTATTATCATTATTATTATTATTAGAATAAATATAATCATTGGGAATTAAATTACAAATATATAAACACATAACAACTTTCTTGTTTACCTAAGAAACCACAGTAATTATCGGAGATGTGGAGTTAATGGACAATTTCAATAATAATGGCAAAAGAGATGCCAATGAAATTTTCTGTACTTATTGAATCAATTAAAATGTCATGTTCCTTGGTATTTATTTTCGTTATAAAATTGACTTTTGAACAGAAGCTGAAGCAGCTGCAACAAATCTCAAAGAAATAGCTGTGTAAACAGGAAATACTGCTAAAGTTTATCAAAAGGGATAGGAGCGTCTTCACTATGGCCCCTGGTGTTGTCATCATGGGTTTGACTGTTGATTCCTAAGTTTCGTGACTGATCCCTTTGCTTCTGATATTATATATTAGGTAATGAGCCAATTAAAAAGAAAATGACAAACGAGAGAGGGATAAGTTTCGACAAAATTGTTACTGCTTTAGCGCTTGAAGAGAAGGGAATGAGTCCCAAACGTTTCGGACGAAAGTTCTTCAACAGAAAATAAAAACGAATAAAAATAAAGAAGAGGAAAAAAAAACAGGAGGAGAGTAGTGCGAAAGGAAGAAAATTTAGGACCTGGGTGGGAATGCACTTCCATGGGGATGAGTTAGGGAGAGAGAGGAAGGGGCGTGCGTAGTGGTTTGTCATTGTATATTTGACTGTCGAGAAGGTGGGGAGCTGGCAGAAACGTTAGCACGCCGGGCGAAATGCCTAGAGGTATTTCGTCTGTCTTTACGTTCTGAGTTCAAATTCCGTCAGCGTCGACTTCGCCTTTCAACATTCCGTGGGCGATAAAAAAAAGATGTACCAGTTGAGCACTGGGTGTCGATGTAACCGACTTACCACCTTCTCCGAAAAATCTGACCTTTTGCCAAAATTTGAAATCAGCTGACCTTTTGCCAAATTTTTAGGGTTGGATGAAGGGTACATTATATAACTAAGCTGGTGACGGTTGGAATATCCTTGATCACAACTCAGTCAACACCGATATATCAAACCCTGGGAACATGCCCAGCTGTGAAGGCAGAAAATCTGATGATGTCCAATTTGTTGGAAACCTGTTGGTGGTTGTGCCATTTTCACATTACTAAGTAAAGTTTTAAATTTAGATTACTCTCTCTCTCTCTCTTTCTTTCAATCTACCTTTCTTTTTTCCTTTCTCTCTCTCACTCTTTCTCTCTCTCTCTCTCTCTCTCTCTTTCTCACAATACATACATATATATGCGCGCGCGCGTGTGTGTGTGTGTGTGTGTGTGTAGTTATATATTTATATATGCACACGCGTATATATATGATATAAACACAGAGAATTTAGAATTGATTGTGCGTGATATGTTGATCTGAAGATCATGCACTTTCAAAACAATATTCCCCTGATTCGTGATATAATTTAATTTGACATAGCTGTAATCCGGAATCGAAACCTTATATTCGATATACTGCCTTTTTCCGTAGATCGTTCCAAGATCCTGATTAACAGGAAGAGTATATTCAATTTTTATCAAATTTGATGTCCGAAAATTAAATTTTGTTGCAAGACATCAATAATTATCGTGAATAAATCTAATAGATTTATTCAAGATTTACTTAATATTTATTTGTTAACTTATTTCTCTGTTTTTCTTTCTTATTCAGACATGTCGGCTGCAACTTACAATGTCTGCTGATTATTTTGTTATCTAGTTGTGTTGTCTGTGATCTCCGACATCTAAAGCATACGTTGTAGATAAATTTCACTCGTCTGCTAAATATGTTGTCCACAAAAACGTCATTTACAATTCATATCGTCTGACACTTTTCGACTTGTGTCGTCTGTAAACTCGACCGTCTGTCTCACTGTTCACCTTTGTCTATTCCGAAGTAAATTAGTGTAAATACTTTGTGGTAATTAAGTCCCACAGAGTAAGGTAACTCTTTTAAGAAACATAAATCTGTTGGGCGTAGCTTTTCATCAAATACAAACCGCTAAAATGAGTAGCAGAGTAAAATCGGACTGGAACTTCAAAGAAATGACATCGTTTTTTCGAGTCGTCGGACTCCTAAGCCCGGTTACTTGGTTTTCATGTTTCCTTAGTGACCAAAATCACAACATCCCCCATGAACGGGACGCCGGTTTGCTTCGGGTTCAAGGCCAGTAGTTTGTAAGGTACTTTATTTTATCGACCTCGAATGGAAGAAATGCAATGTGGAACTCAGCAGAATTTAGACACAGAACGTAGAGAGCCGAAATAAATGTCATTTTGTCCGATACGCTGAGGATTCTGACAGCTAGCTCCCTTTTTATAAGAAGCAAGCTTCTTACCACACAACCACTCCTGCGTCTATTGATAGAAAATACTCGTGCAAGGGTCCGCGCAGTAGGACTGAACCTCAAACCACCTGGTAACTAAGCGAACTTCTCAGCCATACAACCATGCCTGCAGTAGAGGTGATAGTGGATGGAAAAAATAGCAGAAAGAAGAAGAAAATGAGAGATAGCTATGAGGTTATGGAAAGCGTGTTGGACGTAGACAGATGAAGAGATTGGGACAAAGGTCTTAGCGTTGTATAGAGAAAATTGAAACGAAAGGAAAAGCGTTAGGAAGATTAGAGCAATCAATTATATGAATGAGATAATCAAATAAAGCATAAGAGATAACGAACGAACGAATATGGTAAGATAACAGCTTTAAGATTACTCAATGAGGAGTGTATAAAAAATAGAAAATAATAAAGTTATTAAACTATTTTAACCGATGATCTTTAACTCAGAATGTCAAACGTCGATTTAATTAATAACGTTTTTGGAAAACATTTTGTAGAATGTTCTCCTTCGTTGTCATTCGGATGGGTTGATACTGAGTTAATCGCTTAACTTAAGACATTCTTTGAAATATTTACACTTCTTCTCACTAAGATTAACGGAAGTTGGGCGGTGAGCTGGCAAAAAGGGTCACACTATTTTGTAATTCATTACTATCTAGACTGATAGCAGAATCCGTAAGAAGAGCTTACAGTGATAGCCACATGGTTCTCTGAATGCATAACTTATGCTACTTAATTACCGATGAATGTTTGTATGTATGTACACACACACGCACACACACATATATGAGCGTGTGTGTATGTGTGTTTGTGTGTGATTGTGTGTGTGTGTGTGTGTGTGTGTGTGTGTGTGTGTGTGTGTGTCTGAATTCAGTTTCAATAAAAGTCCGAGTGATCACATTTACTTTGTTTGGATTTAAAGTATTAAGCAATGACAATTTACATTTAAATTGATGTGCATTTGTGCGTGCGCATGTACGTCAGTGTGTGTATGTGTGTGTGTGTTTGTGTTTGTATGTGTGTGTGTGTGTGTATTTCGATTGTATGATGCGCTGGAATGGTTGTAGTTGCTGGGCGTTCGTAGAGAGAGAGAGAGAGAGAGAGATGTACAGATATGTCTGTGGCTTTTCTTGTCCACATCCTAAAATGACTGACACAAAATTAGAATGCCGGTGCATAAAGGACAGATGTTAACATTACGAAATGATAGCAGAACGTGTTGTTTAAGTTAGACCAACGGATTAACATACGTAATGGCTTGTCGATAACGTATGGAAAATATTATTGTTAGTGCTAGTTTTATCAGCCAGTGAATTTGTGAAAAGTTGGGTAACTGTGGCAAAAATTGTTCGGGCAAACGGAGCTGCTGTGAAGTATGCGCGTATAGATTGGAAAACAAGGCTATAGTAGAAGACACTTGTCCAAGATGGAACCCGGAACCATGTGGTTGTGGTTGGTAAGCAAGCTTCTTAACACACAGCCACTCCTGCGCCTATATACGTATATATATATATATATATATATAAATATATATATATATATATATATATATATGTATATATATTTGTAGGCACTCATACATAAACATTTTTACAAACACACATAAATGTTTATATGTGTGTGTGTGTGTGTGTGTGTGAGTGTATGTGTGTGTATGTGTGTGTATATTTATATGTGTATATATATAGAGAGGGGAGAGAGAGGGAGAGTGAGAAACAAACTCACACATTCACATAGACATGTGCTTACATAAATACATTTTTGTATGTGTATATATATATGTATATATATATATGTGTGTGTGAGTGTATGTATATATATACATATATATATATATATATATATATATATATATATATATACAGGTAGTCATATATAAACACATTCATACACACGTACACGCATATATTTATTATTTGTTATATATCAAGAAAGTATACATACCATTTCATTAATATAATTACGCGTGACACGTCACTCTAATCCTTTCTTTGCTGACGAGATTTTCTTATTCCAATGTTCTTGAAACGCCAAAGTCTACCAGAAAGCTGATGCCGATTCCACCACGTCTTTCCACCACCGAATACTTACGTACAGCATAGAACATTAAACATACAGAAGTTTCTACTGTATATATTTAATTAAGAAAGTGTACTGAAGCCAAATCTGTTAGTCAGTGGACTCAACGTTTTAAAATATTTCGGTTTTCTCTTTGAGAAATTTAATCGGCTTTGCCTCTATTCACTGTCGATACGTTAAAAGATTAATTGGAAATATGATGGGTTAATGATGGATCTGTGCGTTCGAATTCTTAGAGCACGTAGCTTAACCTCACTGAAATCGTACTCTGTTGTTTTCGGAGAAACAATTATACGATGAATAATAATGTTATGGAGAGATCTACATGGAGTAGGGTTAGAGGCTTTCACGAAACATCTTGACCTCCTGTTGTTCAAAGTCTCAGATGAACCTACATCACGGTAAAAAAAAAAAATTAAAAAAAACTCAAACGAAGGCAGCAATACCGAACATCGAACTCCCTTCTTCACCAAATGCCATTCACCAAAGAATGGGCATTAAAAAGGTGATGATGATACAGGCGGTGTCCCAACGCACACACACACTCACACACACACAAACATAAAAGAGGAATGTAAAAATACATTACGGAGGATATATCGTAAACAATTCAAAACTATTTACGAACATATCAATGGGGCCAGAACATAAAGAGTGCATAATTGTGAATAAATCAGAATTATAACGGAGATGGTTATAAAAACCCTTACATATCTAGACAAAGCAGTTAAAACCACTATAAAGCCAATATAACCGTTCACATCATATCTCTTCAGAATAAAAGCTGTCAGCGGGTCACCTGACATATTTAGATTTTGAATTTTGTCAGATCACCCGCTGACAGCTTTTATTCTGAAGAGATATAATGTGAGCGGTTATATTGGCTTTATAAAGCGGTTTTAACTGCTATGTCTAGATATGTAAGGGTTTTTTATAACCATCTCCGTTATAATTGTGATTTATTCACAATTATACACTCTCCTTATATATATATATATATATATATATATATATATATATATATATATATAAGAGAGAGATTTGACGCTAATATCCATTATTATTGTAATTTATTCCTATGTCAACATTTCTTGCTATATTGGTAACGATTACATGGTTTTCTATGAAAAATTATATATGTATATATATATATAT
>NC_142954.1:3315853-3323353 GCF_046866305.1 Octopus bimaculoides
CAAGTTCACCTTTAGCATTTGTTCTACATTGGTCGATAAAATAAAATGCGTGGCCAAGTATTAGGGTCAACATAACGTCCAATACTTTATCGTAAATGTGAATGTGGTTATATTACATGGAGAAGATTCAGACTAGAAATCGATAAAAATCGATAAAATAGTAGGAAACTAAGTACTGAGGTCGATATTATTGATTACAGTCTTTGTGGTGGGCCACCAATAGGGCCAGAGTCCAGAGATTGTAAGAGTAAGTTTTATCTATCTATCTATCTATCTATCTATCTATCTATCTATCTATCTATCTACCTACCTATCTATCAATACACACACACACACACACACACACACACACACACACACACACACACACATATATATATATATATATATATATATATATATATATATATGAAGGACTTCTTTCAGTTCCCGTCCACCAAATCCACTCACAAGTCTATGGTCGGCCCCAGGCTATAGTAGAAGACACTTGCCGAAGGTGCTACGCAGTGGGACTGAACCTGGAACCGCGTGGTTGGGAAGCAATCTCTTTACCGCTCAGCCACGCCTGCGCCATCATACAATAAAATCATGGGAAAGAGTCGTCTGCATCTTGGACAAGTTCATTAACTTTGGGTATAGAAGCTTGCTGGAAGGATTGTACTCGTGAGACAAACGTTCATTATTGTCAAATACGTGCCACGATGGTTTGTTTTTACCTGCGATTTTACGTTAATTACAGGTGTGTCTGAAGTATACTCAACAACGATGTACGCTAATGTTTTAGATAGATTATTAGTTTGAGGAAAGAATCGGCTGACTGAAGGTCGAAATTGCTGTGGGCTGTAATCATTGTCGTCGTCGTCATCATCGTCATCGTCGTCATCATCAACATAATCATCATCATCATCATCAACATCTTCGTTGCCGCCATCGTCAGTTATATGGGTGTATATATATGTACAACTATTTACATATATAATCAGGTCTATTTGTATATGTATGTAATGTTTGCTTGTATATTATACACGAAGATATACATATACATACATACATATATACACACTTACATATATTTGCATATATAAATATATATACATACATGCATACATATATACATATATATATATATATATATATATATATATATATATATATATATATATATATATATATATATATGTATGTGTGTGTGTGTGTGTGTGTGTGTGTGTGTGTGTGTGTGTGTGTGTGTATAGTTATGGAATATTCCATTAGGAATTTTGTAGAGTACAGTATGAATAGAATCCAGTACTCTCCGGTAGTATTATTACATACTTCCAAGTTTCAATTATATATAAACACAAACACGCACACACACACACGCATATATATATATATACACAAATATATTTATACATACATATATATGTTTATGTATATAAATACACACACACACACACATATATACGTATATATGAATGTATGTATGTATGTATGTATGTATGTATGCAACACGCACATATGCACGCATGTATATTTATGTGTGTATATATGATGAATGAATTTAATATTTAATGTTTTCCTCGCAGCTGTTAATGATGGCCTGTCATAAACACTTTACTCTGGCCGATATTCAGCAAATAAACTGTTTTGAACCAGGAACAGATAATTGCTTGATGGGATTGTGTTAAAATAGGAACGACGGGGCGCGGGGGGGGGGGAGGAACTCGAGAAGGATATTACAGTATCACATCTTCCTTTCATGCTTTCAATTCTTTCTTTCTTTCTTTCTTTCTTTCTTTTCTCTCTCTCTCTTTCTCTCTCTCTATCTCTCTATCTATCAAACAGTGGTGAGGAAAAACGCAGACAGACGGACACACTCATAGATATACATACATATATATATATATATATATATATATATATATATATATATATATATATATATATATATATATATATATGTATGTATGTATTTATGTATGTATGTATGTATGTATGTATACCTATATATATATATATTTATATATATAAACAAGACGGGCTTCTTTCAATTTCTGTTTATCAAATCCAGTCAGACGGCTATGGTCGGTACGATGCTATACTAGAAGAGACTTATCGAAGGTGCCACGCAGTGGGACTGAACTCGGAACGACGTGGTTGGGAAGCAAATTTCTTATGCAGCAACGCCTGTATATATATATATATATGTATATATATATATTTGTACGTATCTGAAATCTATCTGTTGGTGAATAAAGTAGCTACAGTCAAATAGAAAGTGGTCACACTAGATAATAAATGCCGAGTAGATATGTTTATTATTAAAAGAAACTATCGTTCGCATAATGGTCACAATGTTTCTTTATCTTATCAGAAGCTGTTTTAGGAAATGTCAATTTTATATGATTAATTCATGCGTACATAAGTGTGAACGAATGCCTATATGTAAGAGTACCATGATACCGCTCCACCACATATTTATATGTAGGTGTGTGTGTGTGCGTATTAGAAGATGTTTTCTTCAGAATAAACATAATAAATACTTCTTGCTAGGAAATACCGCGTCCTCTGAATGTCCTGTCTGTTTAAATGCTGACACGCTTTTGTTTACTAAAATATAAACTAAGCTTTAGTTTACAGACACACGCACGCACGCACTCATATGCACGCATATTTACACACATTTTTTTAATCCTCTATCTTTTACTTGTTTCAGTCATTAGACTGCGGCCATGCTGGGGCACCGCGTTAAAGAATTTTTAGTCAAACGAATGAACATCAGTACTTGTCATAATTTTTGTGAAACCGAATAGCTAAGATATGGGGACGTAAAAAACCAACATAAATAGTATGTACATTTTTTTCCTTTAAAAATATCCACTTTTAGAGAAACCATAAACCATACAAAATTCAAGATAGTAGGTTGGAAAATCTGCAGTTTTTTCCTCTTAATAAACGAAATGATGTCAACAATATTTCGTATTTTATTCTATAATTCTTTCAAAAGTATTTTGTCGTTTTTTTAAGAATCCAAACTGCAAAATGCTTAAAATTAAAAGGAAATTTCATCGCTATTGAAAGACAGACTCATTCTAACTGATATGGCGAATTCCGATCTAATTCAAGGGCTTTGATTGGACGTATGATGCTAGGGGCAAGAAGTAGCTTGAAAAATATGGTTTCTCCTTTTATTTGTACGGTAAGTAAAAAGCAACAGAAATATAGGTCTTATCTACTTCACTAACGAAAAGACGCTTACACTACATTTCTATGCGATATCATAATTCCTTGCGATAAACTTACGTACGAAAAAGTGTGTCGCAAAGGAAAACAACGCATTAAAAAATGTAACGATAAAATGCAACGAATATACTTTGAGATGATATCATATGAATATTTAAAAATCTTTATTTGCTTCTCTGCTTTTACGGTACTCAGTTTTTACGGTTTTATAACAACACAATTTTGATTTTGGTGGTATTTTTTCTACTTTATATATATATATAAAGAGAGAAACGTGATTTTGTCGTTTCGTTTCGTTTCGTTTTTTTTTTCTTTTTCCGGCTGTTTTTTAGCTCTTTTCTTCGTCGGCGAGGTAGAGCGCACTTTTAAACTGAATTGTAAATTAGAATTATTTTTATCCTGTTAATTATTTTCGAAATGGAATAATAGATTCAAATGTCAAAACAGTTGGACTTCTCTGGAAATGAAAACTTATATATTAAATTAATTTGAAAGGAGGTAAAAAAAAAAAAAGAGAAAAACATTCGAAAGAAACAGTTTAATATGAATTAAGAGCCGAAGGCGTGGCTGGGTGGTAAGAAGTGTGCTTCCTAACTACAAGGTTCTGAGTTCAGCCCCAATGCCCACATCGCCCGGTCTGAGATTGGAATCCGCAGTCACATGATAGAAACGGGTAAAAGAATAAAAGAGCACTAGTTTGATTTATTTTGAAGAAAAAGCGAAAGAAACCGACGCGCATTCTTCAAATCCAATCTGTTAGTGGCATAGTGAAGACTTGTACGACGTTGCAGAAATTCTCCATGTGGTAAACAGATGCTCACACTTGGGCGTGTGCGTCAACAACTCAACTGACACACCGACTCAAGCACATATTTACAAACACAGAGAACTCTCTTAACTCAGAGTCTTGTCACGTTGTTAGCGACTGACTTGACGTGTCTTAACATGAACTCAAATAAATCTCAAAGAAATAATCACAAACACATGCACGAAAACACGTACATAACACACACACACACACACACACACACACACACACACACACACACACACACACACACACACACACATTTTTCTGTAAAGTTATTCATTGCTTTAAACATTTTTGCTTTGAAAAATAACAGGACATGAACATTTTAGAAAGAAGTTTACGTATTATATTTCTATAATTTGGGTACGTCGAGGTACAGTAAACACGCTGGTTATAATTTACTTCAATCCGATGATCAATTAGTTAATTCATTACATGTTAAAACAATTAGTTAATTACATGTTAAAATGTTTTACCACAGTCTTTTATTACAGTTAGCGAACTTAGCAATTCTTCACATATAAAAATGCGCAAAGTGTAACGAGTACGTGACATGGTGAAGAACATACAAGAGAGGAACATAGTGGTTGATAAGGTCACGGGCGGAAACGAAAGAACTTTTACGAAGCAATTAACTAGTTAATTAATAAACCAATTAAAGTTGAAGTGTAACAACTAGTGCGTGTGCTTTTATTGGATCTATATTCTCCCTAAGTACAATAGTAATGATATTATTTGTTGCAACATACGATTTCAACTTAAGAATCTTGCAATGTTTATACACACACACACACACACACACACACACACACACACACACACACACACACACACACACATATCTGTAAAAATATGTGACACTTATTCGGTAGCCATGATAAATGGCTACCGCATAAGTGTCACATATTTTTACAGATAAATTCCTCTATTTACATAATATATATATATATATATATATATATATATATATATATATATATATATATATATATATATATATATATATATATATATATATATATATACATATATATATGTATGTATGTATGTATGTATGTATGTAAATATATACACACACATATATATATAAAACACATTGCTTATTACAGAAAGTTATACATAAGATATCTATCGGTGGGTATATATATATATATATATATATATATATATATATACATCCCGTATTTAAAAGCATAAAAGACGCAAGAGCGTATTTCGCGCGCTCAATTTCAGCAGGGCATATTAATAGAAAAAAAACTGTTTTCCATGCATTAAAGCTTACAATATAGGCCCAACTTCTTCGCAAAAAGGGACCAGAGGCAATTTTTGAATCAATTTTAAGAAAGTGCCGTTTTATGCCATCTAATGCAGTATATATACGCACATAATATATGATATATATGCATATATGTATATATATATATATATATATATATATATATATATATATATATATATATATATATATATATATACACACACATATTTATACACACATACATATCTCTTCATCTATTTGTTTATATGTTTTGTGTGCTTCTGCACGAATACATGTATTTATGCATTTATACATACATGTACATACACATGCACACAGTGGCATTCATATACGTTCGTGTCTATATGTCTGTGCATATGTGTAACAACACTTTGATTAATGATTTTAGTTTTGCCGTATCTTCATTTTGATGATAGTTTATAAATAATACTTAAAATAAAAGTTTTAATTATTAATTTACGCAAGATAAATGCATAATTAATTTATTATTGATAATTATTGCTCTAAAATTTAAACAACCACAATGAGTTCTCGGTTATGTACGCTCTGAGCATTCGTTCAGTCAGCCATTTTGTCACTCTGCAGTTAGATACTGTGGGCGCCGATTGTCTTTAAATGCTCTCTGCTCTTCTTTTGAATTGATTTAATTTGATGATGATGATGGTGATGATGATGATGATGATGATGATGATGATGATGATGACGATGACGATGATGACGATGACGATCACACACGCACACACACACACACACACACACACACACACACACACACACATACACACATTACTTTTAAATGGGTATATTATTAATTGTGACTTCGGATTTTCGGCCGGTTAAGCAATCATCGAACTGCGGCAGTCAGCCGAAACTTCGAAGTCACTTTCAATTATATTCTTGTTTAAAATAGTAAATCTGTGCTCTCCACAAGTATACTGCAACCCATCAGATTGATGTAAAACCTTTTTTTTTTACTATAACCGAACATAAACACACACACACACACATAATATTATTATTTAAATTTATATATGTACATATATATATATATATGTATGTATGTATGTATGTATGTATGTATGTATGTATGTATGTATCTATCTATCTATCTACCTGTCTATCTATCTATCTATCTATCTATCTATCTATCTATCTATCTAGCTATCGATCTATCTTTCTATATATGGCGAGCTTCTTCCGGTTTCGTCCATCAAATCCACTCATAAGACTGGTAGGCCCGAAGTGCCACGCAGTGGGAATGAACTTAGAACCATGTGGTTGGGAAGTAAACTTCTTAGCACACAGCCACGCCTGCGTTTTCAATAGCATTTCCCTGTAAGTTTAAGCCTCACTTAACGGCCGGGTGCTTGGAACTAAGTGCATGGTTAAATCGACGTATTCCTTTAATACCGCGACCTGCGATTCCATTTCTTCTGACATGGAGGGGTAAAAGAGAAATGAAGTGAGATGAGAGAGAAAGAAAGAGAGAGAGAGAGAGAGAGAGAGAGAGAGAGAGAGATAGAGAGAGAAATAGAAGAGGAGAGAAGGAGAGTGACAAAGAGAGTGAGAGTGAAAAATCGGATAATCATTTTCAAAGCGGCAACCAACGAGAAGCCTTAGATAAAAGGAATTTATCTGACCGTTTCACAGATTTCCAAGATGAAAGCATTCTTGCCGATTGTCTCTTTGGCACCGAAAATTAGAAATAAAACTTGCTGTATGAGACACGAGTTTGTTGTCATCGTTGTTGTTGTTGTTGATACTGCAAACACCTATTACTGCAGAGACAGTTGCTGTTGTTGTTACAGTTGAAGTTGATACTGCAAGCACTAATGGTTGCTACTATTACTGCTGCTTCTCTTACTGCTGTTGCCGTTTAGCAAGATAGAGCCTTGATCAGGCAGATTTACGATCAAAGGGGTCCAAACTACGACAATTATGTCGTTTACCTATGCACAGGAAACGCGAGTTAATGCAACCTGTCCTTTCTTAAGACGGTCGAATGCGATTTTCGGTAGATTTTGCCGCCAACGGAGAAGACAGCGGATAAGCAACCGTCGTAGTGACGTGTATTGTCTGCTGTACTTCAGTGACTCAGTGAGACTGTTTTGTGTAACAGAGTGTGATAGAGTGTTCTGCATGTTTTGACAGTCTGCGGCATGTTGTGTGTTTATCTGCAAACAAA
>NC_142954.1:3333353-3338353 GCF_046866305.1 Octopus bimaculoides
CTTCTTCTTCTTCTTCTTCTTCTTCTTCTTCTTCTTCTTCTTCTTCTTCTTCTTCTTCTTCTTCTTCTTCTTCTTCTTCTTCTTCTTCTTCTTCTTCTTCTTCTTCTTCTTCTTCTTCTCCTCCTTCTCCTTCTTCTTCTCTGAGTTGATTCTTTGTCTTATAATCCAGTGGAATGTTTTGTCACAGACATCTAAAAACGTCTACCAACATCCTGTTTTGGTGACATTCTTCTCTGCCATAAGAGACAAAACACATTCTCATCAACGTTAATACATACATGCCTGCATATATATATATATATATATATATATATATATATATATATATATATATATATATATATATATACGCATAAACACATACATATGTACATACATAAGTACATAAAATTGCACATGCATTATATGTATGTGTGTGTAAATATATGTATGAACGTATAAAGAATACGTCGATACGCACATACACACACACACACACACAAACACACACACACACACACACACAGAGTTTAGTATAGCTGCAGAAAATAATGTTATTAGGGGCAGCTAAGATACTTAGGAGTGTTCTTGGTGTCTACGGTTACCTGCTGTAACCCGATAGGAGGGTTCTTGGCATTTGAGGCAACTTGTTGTGGCCTGATACTGTTTTACTCTCTTACTTGTTTCAGTCTTTTGACTGCGGCCATGCTGGAGCACCGCCTTTAGTCGAGCAAATCGACCCCAGGACTTATTCTTTGTAAGCCTAGTACTTATTCTATCGGTCTCTTTTGCCGAACCGCTAAGTGACGGGGACGTAAACAAACCACCATCGGTTGTCAAGCGATGCTGGGGGGACAAACACAGGCACACACACACACACACACACACACACACACACACACACACACACACACACACACACACACACACACACACACACATATATATATATATATATATATATATACGACGGGCTTCTTTCAGTTTCCGTCTACCAAATCCACTCACAAGGCTTTGGTCGGCCCGAGGCTATAGTAGAAGACACTTGCCCAAGGTGCCACGCAGTGGGACTGAACCCGGAACCATGTGGTTGGTAAGCAAGCTACTTACCACACACCCACTCTGATGTTAGGATTCTTTTCTTTTACAATAGTCTACTCTGTTGAGTGTATATGAATGGTAATAACAATGCGAAGGATGAAGGGGACAAAAGAATGACAGACGTAAATCATAGGGGTTTACCTAAAAGGAAATGATAAAAAAAGAAAAGAAAGTAAGTATATAGGGTATACATTGAAAAAAAAAGGGGACATATGCAAGGCATACAAAGGTTTTTAAAAAAGCGGCGGGGAGGATGATAGAGATGTGGCCATCCTGGTACAGGAACGCCTCTAGGGATAATCGAGGAACCCTACTGGTCCGAGATTTCCCTGAAATTTGAGGAGAAAGTGCCCTCTTCAATTCCTTCTCTCCGACTAAGAGAGGTACCATCCACTCTTGCCGTTTTCGCAACCTTCACCCACCTTTTAGTGAACTCACTTGAGGAGGACAGCACTTTCCTCTCCACTCTCAATTTCCTTTTCAAGTGAAATCTGAAGAAGTCAAATAATAATAAACATAATAAACATAATAATGATAATAATAATAATAATAATAATAATAATAATAATAATAATAATAATAATCCTCATAGTAATTTTTCCTGTTTTTGCTCTTGGCTTTTGATCAGCGCCATCATAATTTTGATGTGGTATTAAATGAAAGTGCGTTGAAATGCGGGAAACCTCTTTATGCAATTTACCTCAACAGAAACATACTTCAAGCATATGACGAAGCATTTTCTTTTTCTTTGTTTTCTTGTTTTTAGTTACCAAACAATTACATGCATTGTCGTGACGACTAAAACGTTGACTCTAAAAAACCTTCTCCTCATTTATTTTTCTATTCTCATATCCTACACAGATCAGAGAGGCTGTTCTGAAACACACGTCTGATATTTGTAATGAAATTAAATTGTTTAATCTAATATTCAGAGGCTGAACGAAGTAGTTCACCGCTGGTGTGTTAGCCACAAGGTTCGTGGGGAA
Organism: Octopus bimaculoides; assembly: GCF_046866305.1. Taxonomy (NCBI): domain Eukaryota; kingdom Metazoa; phylum Mollusca; class Cephalopoda; order Octopoda; family Octopodidae; genus Octopus; species Octopus bimaculoides. Next base: position 3,335,420 of record NC_142954.1, read on the forward strand.
TAACGAACTCACATTTAATTACGTTCTCTGCTGAGATTTCCAATCTTATAATTTAAAAATAGGCAATTTTCCATCACGCATTCTTTGAAGTTTTACAGCATGGAATCGTTGCTGCCGTTGTTGTATTACACATAAGACAGAAGCTAATAAAACTATGCGTCATCCTGTACCAGATCTATGATAATAGTAATAATAATAATAATAATAATAATAATAATAATAATAATGATGATGATGATGATAATGACAATAACTCTTTCTGCTATAGGCACAAGGTCTGACATTTTTTGGGGAGGGGGCCAGTCGATTAGATCGACCGCAGTACGCAACTGGTACTTAATTTACGGACCCCGAAAGGATGAAAGGCAAAGTTGACCTCGACGGAACTTGAACTCAGAACGTAGCGACGGGTGAAATACCGTTGAGCACTTCGTCCAGCGTGCTAACGATTCTGCCAGCTCACTGCATTAATAATAATAATAATAATAATAATAATAATAATAATAATAATAATAATAATAATAATAATAATAATAATAATAATAGTAATAATAATAATAATAATAATAATAATAATAATGATGATGATAATGATAATAATAATAACGTCTCTCTAAAAGAAATGGAAAAACTTTCAAAATACAAAGACCTGGAAATAGAGGTAACTCGAATGTGGAATCTAAAAACAGAAACAATTCCTATCATAGTAGGTGCCTTAGGTATAATAAAAAAATATTCAGACAAATACATAACAAAAACACCAGGACTTACAAATATATATAACATTCAGAAAATTGCACTACTGGGCACTGCACACATCCTACGCAAAACACTTTCAATACAGTAAACATAAGAGCACCACAGCAAACCACAGCACGTACCCAAGGCACACAGAGCTGCGCTCGGTAGTGAAGTGAAAGCACGTTATAAAAATAATAATAATGATGATAATAATAATAAATCGTCTTTACTTTGAACTGCATGCATATTGCATAAAGTACTGTTCTGTGTGAAGTCCTTGTGAGTTGACTGACAGTACAAACCCCCGGAAGACAATATCTTCAGTGAATATCAAGATATAATGATAATATTGATAATAACAATGGAGGGAAAGAAAAAAAATGTGTTGTGATTAACAGTTGAAGATGATGAAATGACCAGAAGAAAGATATATATATATATATATATATATATATTGATAGAAAGGACAACAAAAGAAAGGAAGAGACCTCGATATTGTGTAAATAGAGGAATTTATCTGTAAAAATATGTGACACTTTATTCGGTAGCCATGAAGAGATGTTGGCGTGGGTTCCCACCCCGGCATCCGAAACTCGGAGTTTTATCATGGCTACCGAATAAGTGTCACATATTTTTACATATATATATATATATATATATATATATATATATATATATATATGGGAGAATTTACGAAAAAAACAACAACAGACGAGGACAGGTGGTGTAAACAACAAAAGGATGTATTAGTTTAATGCTCGGGAATACAGAAAGTCTTTAATGTTTCGAGCTACGCTCTTCAACAGAAGGAATAAGGAGAGAAACAAGGAGAAAAACACGGAGAAAAAAATTGAATGTTTTGGTCAGCGATCTATCATGGCGACTGCCGAGCAGAAAGTTCACGCAGGAGAGCTAAGAAAAAGGGGATATAACAAAAGGGGAAAGAAACGGGGAGATATATATATACAGGGTGGCCTAAAAGCAGGTTTACAGTTATCCAACTATCTCTTTTGCATTCATATATTAACAGTTTAAATCTTGATTATAAAAGAAGAACACAATGAAATCATTATTCCGTGCTAATTCAGTTAATTATAAGAGAGAAATTTAAATGTAATAAAATGCTTTAAAAGAAATTTAAAGTGCCTACGTGATAACTGTAAGCCTACATTTGGGCCACACTGTATATACAGAAAGAGATTGCTACGTATTTTAACAGTATCATTTTGGTGATAGAACTGTGATATTTGCTCCATCTGCAAAAAAGAAGTTGGCTCATTTCTGATTCTCTTAAAATTTGGGACAACAAACACATTTTATCTCTGGTCGTAATAGTGTCCGTCATTAATTTTTTTAGTATCTATGGCAAAGAACTGTGCACATCCAAAATATCTGCAGAAAACTACTGAAGCAATATCTTCCATGCTCTGTCTGGATATATGTACAACTCAATTCTGTCAAGCATGTATTGTTTCGGTCACGCTTTCGTTACAAGATAATAACGTGTCATATGTTTATAGCAAAGCGAGAACTGTAGATCGCAATTGTAAAATTTGGCAAGAATATGATGATTAAGACCTTGTGTCAAGCAAGGAAATACCATAATTTTAATTTAAGTCCTTATGCGTTATATGGAGACGTTAAACAGAGGAAGTTTCAGATTGGCGTACGCCAACTACATTGCTTTCTCCTATTGACAGGCAAGTTATAAAACCTGGCTTCTCTACAGAGAAAAACGAAATACAAGAACAGAAGAATGATTGAAGGGAAAAGCCACACAAGTCTCACATCCCGACAGATAATTTCACACACGTTTAATTACGATACACTTTTCAAACCACTGGAAAATGGAGATAACAATATGGCGGCTTAATTCATATTGAACTTAGCAAGAAAATATTTGCCAAGATTATTTACAACCTTTCGATCCATTCGTTGTCGGATGATCGAGTGAGGTGCTTTATGCTTCAAGATCGATGGTATCCAACTATCGGAATATCAATGAATCAATAAATAAGCAAATCAGCCTATCTATCTATCTATCTATCTATCTATCTATCTGTCTGTCTGTCTGTCTGTCTGTCTGTCTAGCTATCTATCTACCTATCAATCTATAGCTATGTTGATGCAAACCGGAAAAATACATATGGTTTGATAAGTGCCAACGCACTAAATCCTCGTTCCTTGAGTCAG
>NC_142954.1:3343353-3348353 GCF_046866305.1 Octopus bimaculoides
ATGTGGGTTGGCGACGCAGGGGGAAGAATGAGCGAAGGCGGTCTAAAGAAATACGAGGGTAAAGTTTTATTGTCGAAACACGAAAGAAATAAAAGTAGCCTTTGTTCTTTGAAACTAATCAGGAATTTTGATAGCAGAACTGGTTGAACGAAAGAAAAGAAAGGCAGAGGAGGGGATAAAGTTGGAAGCGAGGAATTTGCTGCAAATAATATTAAAGTTACATTAAATTATGAATCGATAAATTCTGATGAAATGTCGGTAGCAGTTTGAAATGGTGCTTAGCTAATATGAAATAAATTGGTTAGAGAGAGAGAGAGAGGGAGGGAGAGGGAGAGAGAGAGAGAGCGGTGGAGAGAGAGAGCGGAGGAGAGAGAGAGCGGGGGAGAGAGAGAGAGACAGACAGACAGGTGAGGAGAGAGAAAGAGAGAGACAGAAGGGCAGAGAGAGAGAAGGGAAGAGAGAGAGAGAGAGAGAGAGGGGGAGACAGACATACAGGCAGGGAAGGAGTGAGAAAAAGAGAGATACAAGGGCAGAGATAGAAGGAGAGAGAAGGAGAGAGAGAGAAAGAGAGAGGCAGAATGGCAGAGAGAGAAAGGAGGAGAGATAAAGACGGGCAGACAGAGAGAATGGTAGACAGAGAGAGAGAGAGAGAGAGAGAGAGAGAGGGAGGCAGAAGGGGAGATAGAGAGAATGGGAGAGAAAAAGGGAGGGGTAGAGAGAAGGGGAGAGAGACAGACAGTCAGACAGAGAAGGAGAGAGAGGGAAAGAGAGAGACAGAAGGAGAGAGAGAGAGAGAGAAGGGAAGAGAGAGAAAGAAGGGGAGACAGAGAGAGAGAGAGAGAGGCAGAAGGGGAGAGTGAGAGAGTGAAAGAGATAGAGAGAGTGGGAGAGAAAGAGGAAAGGGTAGAGAGAAGGGGGAGAAAGAAGGGGGAGAGAAAGATTTTCATCCGCGTGCCCTTGGCATGCTGGTGTGTCTGAGGAGTTCTCTTTGTAATACATGAGCGTTTGGGTTCGATCTCACGGGACCGCAGTATCGTCTCTTGTATCCTCAGGACGACCGAAGAGACCAGTAAAATAATAAAAGAATATGTATATATTCGTGTACGCGTGTCTGTGCTTGTCCTCCCCACCACCACCACCGCTTGACAACCGATGTTGGTACGTTTACGTTCCCGTAACATTAGCGGTTCGGCAAAACTGATCGATAGAATAAGTACTAGGCTTACAAAGAATAAGTTCTGGGAGTGATTTGTTCGACTAAAGAAAAAACCCTCTTTATAGCGGTGCTCCAGCATGGCCGCAGTGAAATAACTGAAACAAGTAAAAATAAATAAAGATAAAAAAAAAAGATCTCATATAACCAACGTTCTCTGTAAGAGTGTATGTTGCTATGGTTTCATTTTTTGAGTGCCTTCTGCTAGAATTTCGTTTCGCTTCTGATTCCATTTTGTTCTTTTTTATGGTAACCTTTAACCTGGCCAACATAAAAATTGATAAAGAAATCCGACTTTTATATTTTTGGCCAAATCTGTTTGATTGAAATCGTGAAAGGAACAACAATAACGACCATTAAACAAACAGCGAAAGATTTTAATTAGTTTTCGAAATGATTAATTAAAATTACGAAAATTTGAGATCAATATTATGAATTTATTTAAGGCGGTTTGGTAGCCGAAACGTTAGCAGGCTGGCCATAGTGCTTGGCAGCATTTTGGCCGTCGTTACGTCTTGAGTTCAAATTCCGCCAAGGCCAACATTGCCTTTCATCCTTTCAAGTTCGATAAAGTAAGTCCCAGTTGTAAGTACCATCCTTATCACCCTCATCTCATCAATGTCCATTTCCAGCCCGCAGCTACTTTATGTCTGTCTGTCTGTGTCTGTCCCCTCTATGTAACACCGTTAATGGCGAAATTTATTGAAATAAAGTAAGTACCAATTGTGCATTGTGCCTTGAGTAGAAAAGATTATCTCGATCCAAGGCAAAGCAGGGAGATGGCAGAATCGTTAAGCATGCCGGGCGAAATTCTTAACGGAATTTCGTCTGTCGCTACGTTCTAAGTTCAAAATCCGCCAAGGTTGATGTTTGTAATCAAAATACAAATTTTAGGGAGTAAAACTCCGATAAAATTAATTAACTGAAATTTAGGAAAATATCGAATTCGCAACAGAACAGCTGCAAAATGTTTGATATTTCCAAAATGGAATTTTAGTAATTTCTGTTATATCTCTTGGATTTCCTGATTTCAAAGAATATCATCAATATAGATTTATTTTGATAACAAAAAAATAAATAAATAAATAAATAATAATAATAATAATAATAATAATAATAATAATAATAATAATAAAAGTGTGGTAATTTATTTGGCGTCTGAAATTTATACAAATATATTTCGCAAATAGTATCTTCATAAATTCATTTATAATTTAGAATTTATATACATTTCTATGCAAAAACATATAGAATATATAGAATTTATGGGAATTTATTTCGGAAATACTAACTTTATAAGTTTGTTTAGGAAATAGAATTTCTATTAATGTTTTATGACCAAAATCCTGAAAATCGATACAGCTGCCATATTGGACCAATTTATATTTACTCTCATTATAACTATCAGGAAGCCATTACCATTACGACGGTCTAATTTCAGCGAAGAAACAAATAAAGAATTACAAGACAAATTCAATAATGGAGGCTTCCCTGTTATTGCTTGATCTGCTAGTTTATGTCAAGTGTAGCCAGATCTCTCTCAAATCATAGATACAACCTTAGGAATTAATGCGTTGGAGATGCTTCCCCGACCACGTGGTTCTGAGTTAAGTCCCACTGCGTGGCACCTTGGGTAAATGTCTTCTACTATATCCTCGGGCCGACCAAAGCCTTGTGAGTAGATTTGGTAGACGGAAACTGAGAGAAACCCGTCGTATATATATGTATATATATATATATATATATATATATATAAATCAAAATAAGCAACACGGATTTTAAAGATGACTGCAGTACGCACGCTTCATGCTACTCCATTTATCTAAGTAATGCGAGCATTACATTAAATGCAATATGTAGAGCAATCTTCAGCTGCACAAGAATGTAGAAAATTACAGTAGAATAGACATATAATAATTGTGGCAACATTTAAAATCCAAGTGGGAAGAAGAATACATAAAAATCTATCTTGACATAGCCAAGGCTATATATATGGGGGTATTTGTATGTATATATGTGCATAGGCACAGGAGTGGCTGTGTGGTAAGTAGCTTGTTTACCAACCACATGGTTCCAGGTTCAACCCCACTACTGACCAGTCCATATGTATGTATGAAGACGTATAAGTGGTCAGCTTTTTCCCGACGACCTGCACAAATGATTTGTTTCTAGTGTTCGAATGCTCATGCCACTCATTAGCTCGCTCTCTCCATCAAGTCGATGCTGCCTTAACAAGTGCCCAGTGTACCACGTGTTAGGCGTCGAAGTGATAGCAGAGCGACGTGAGATGAAGTGTTTTGCTGAAGAATACAACGTTCCACCCGGCCTGGGAAGTATATATACACACAGAAAGAGATAACTAGATAGAACGATAAAAAAGAAGCAGATATAGTATCTCTTGTGTATATAATTAGGTGTTCTCAACCGGGGTTCGGATAAAAAAGAAACAGATTTAGTATCTCTCAACCGGATCCGTATGGACCGTTGGTGTCCATATGACATTTTTGGAGTCCATGGATACAATATAGTAAATTGAGGGGCCACGGTAATTTTTCAGGGGCCAAGAAAAAACTGTGCTCCAGACCAGTAAAGTTTACGTGTATTACATTGGTTATACGTCCACTATATACAAACTATTTTAACGGTTTTGATCCAATTCCTGATAATATTTATTTTAAAAAATACAATAGGATTTGTTTAAACGCTGAATAGCTATGGGGTCCACACATATAAAATAGTAACCAAATGGGTTCGTGGGTAAAAAAAATGGTTGAGGACCCCCTGAATTAGATGTATGACCGTTACTGATGAGGTTAGGGTTCCATGTAGATTATCTTCATCTAATCTGCCTCCGGTAGACTGGAGGGTGGTTACTACTGCGCCATTTTATTGTGTAGCATAATTAACACCATTTTATTGTGTAACATAATTCAATGTACAAAATTCTGTTCCAAAATTGTCTCTTTGACGCAAGGCAAAGTTTTGAATAATTTAGCTGACTCAACTGTCAGGAACTTTGTCATTTTATTAGATTAATCTGACAGGAGAATTTTTAATATTGTTAGAATGAGTTACATACCAATGGACTGTACGCAAATATTGTAGCCGTCACTGCATTGGTAAATTAAATAAAAGCAGAAGGTGTGATGCAGGCCTGGCTGTGTGGCAAGAAGTTTGGTTCCCAACCACATAGTTCCGAGTTCGCGTCCGTTGCGTGGCAACTTGGTCAAGCATCTTCTAATATTACTCTCGACTGGCCGAAGCCTTGTGAGTAGATTTAATAGAAGCTCGTCGTACATACATACATATACATATATATATATATATATGTATATATATATATATATATATATATATATATATATATATATATGTATATATATATATATATATATATATATATATGTATATATATATATATATATATATATATATAAATATATATATATATATATATATATATATGTGTGTGTGTGTGTGTGTGTGTGTATGTGTGTGTGTGTGTGTGTGTGTGTGTGTGTGTGTCCCTCTCTCACTTTGTGTCTGTAATTCTGACCCCACTACCACTTGATAACCGGTGCTGGTGTGTTTACGTCTCCGTAACTTAGCGGTTCGGTAAAAGGGCCCGATAGAATAAGTTCCAGGCTTATAAAAAAAAAAGTGAGTACTGGGATCGATACGTTCGACTAAAAATTCTTCTAAGTCGTGCTGCAGCAGGGCCGCAATCTAATGACTGAAACAAGCACAAGACACCTCTTCTAAGTCATCCTCAGTCCGGATGATTGGA
>NC_142954.1:3358353-3368353 GCF_046866305.1 Octopus bimaculoides
TGTATGTATGCAAAAACACTGAGGTCTTAAGTAGTAACTTTTTCGAAAGTAAGCATTCTTGAATTTCTTGGAATTCCTATGGTTGGAAATGACAATCAATTCGGTACAAGTTCTTAACAAAGATCAAATGTCATTCTGCAAAAAACAAAAAACAAAAAAACGTTAGAATAAGTATTAGGCTTACAAATAATAAGTCGTGGAGTCGATTGTTTCGACTGAAAGCAGTGCTTCAGCATGGCCGCAGTCAAAGAACTGACACAAGTAAATGAATAATATATATATATATATATACAAAATGGCTGATAGTTAGCAAGGTGAGACACACATAAGAAAGAAGAAAACAAAGGACCACTGATGAGGTCACAGAAGTGTGACAAAAGAACTCTGGCCGAAATAAGATTAAGATTAACGTAATATAAAGCTGAAGCAAATTAACACCAAATATACAGTGCGTGTGCTTTTATTGGCTAAACTGGCAATATGACCATCCCCAAGTACAACAATATATATATATATATATATATATATATATATATATATATATATATATACATGTATATGTGTGTGTGTGTGTGTGTTTGTGTTCTTGGATGTGTACGTGGTGAGCGCGCGTGTTTATGGGTGCTTGGTCTCTTTTGCCAGAATCTGAAGACTGTATCCGAAGCCAGAGATAATAACTATTTTAAATGATCTAAAACGCAGTATTTAAAAAATAAGTAGAACTGAAATGACTGCCATTAAAATTTGAGATATGTTTAAAAATAATTCATATAAATTCGATTGTACTAAATCTTTTACTCATTCTCTCTTTCTCTCACTCTCTCTCTCTCTTTCTCTCAATCTCTCTCTCTCTCTCTTTCTCTCAATCTCTCTCTCTCTCTCTTTCTCTCAATCTCTCTCTCTCTCTTTTTCTCTCAATCTCTCTCTCTCTCTTTCTCTCAATCTCTCTCTCTCTTTTTCTCTCAATCTCTCTCTCTCTTTCTCTCAATCTCTCTCTCTCTCTCTCTTTCTCTCAATCTCTCTCTCTCTTTCTCTCAATCTCTCTCTCTCTCTCTTTCTCTCAATCTCTCTCTCTTTCTCTCAATCTCTCTCTCTTTCTCTCAATCTCTCTCTCTCTTTCTCTCAATCTCTCTCTCTTTCTCTCAATCTCTCTCTCTCTTTTTCTCAATCTCTCTCTCTTTCTCGCAGTCCTGCCTTCTCTATCACTTTAACTTAATCTCTCTTTACAGTCTTTTTATTGTACGCCATATTTACTCTCCTCTCCTCAACCTCCACCTTGTTCTCTTGCGTCGCTTTTACATCTCTGTCTCTCTCTTTCTCATACTAAATAAGTCTTTCTTTCTGTTTATACTTCTCTCTCTCTCTCTCTCTCTCTCTCTCTTTCTCTTATCTTCACTTCCTCTATGAGAATCAACATTATTCATGAGTATTCTATCTTGAAGACATGTTCGTGCTTGTAGAGACATCCATGGGTACTCGTACTTAATCTAGGCAATCATGCATACATACAAACACACACACACATACATTTATGCATACATACATACATAGTTACATAAGTATATATGTGCATGTCTAAATACGCAATTATATGCATCAGAAGACATACATACATAAAACAAAACATACAAATATGCACATATACATACATATATACATTCATACATACATACATATATACATACATACAGCTACACGGTAATACATACACACCCATACATACATACATACATACATACATACATACATACATACATACATACATACATACATACATACACAGTGTCTCTTCTCCACTCAAATATATCTTAATTTTTTTTCTTTACTGTGAGTGATATTATTATATCTTAACTAATATGGCGGCGAACTGGCAGAAACGTTAGTACGCTGGGCGAAATGCTTAGCGGTATTTCGTCTGGCGTTACGTTCTGAGTTCAAATTCCACTGAGGTCGAATTTGCCTTTCGAGGTCGATAAATTAAGTACCAGTTGCGTACTGGGGCCTATCTAGTCGACTGACCCCATCCCCCAAGATTTCAGGCCTTGTGCCTCTAGTAAAAAGGATTATAGCTTAACTAATTTGATACTAATGTACTTGAATGAAACTGTCTGGTTTTCTGAAATAAACTGATCGTTTCAAAGTGGTCTAAATTATAAGCTGCCCCCAAACTCCAGCTTAATAAATATAATCTATTTTACCATATCCTTCGTAATTTCCAAATTCAACTATAAATAGATACAGTGTCTTTCAATAAAAATAAAGCAAATAATAATGGGTTTAAAGTGATTTAAATTAAAACCTTCTATCTAAATTTCATGCTACTTCATGCTCTAAATACCAGTTTAATGCGGAGAATTCTTGTACTAAATACTTTATTAGTTTTCAAAATTTATTAAGACAAAGGCAGAGTTTTCAGCAGAAAAATTGGTAGAAAAGTGTTAAAGTGTTTTTAAATTAAGACCTTTATGTTAATTTATCTCCCAAACGCCAGATTAATAGTGATAAATTTATTTTACAAAATTCTTTATTATCTCTAAAATTATTTGAAGCAAAAGAGAATTTATTGCAACTGAAATATAGCCACAAATGTGTTTAAATGATTTGAATTAAAATCTCCCATCAAACTTTCATGTTAATTTCTTTTCCAAATTCCAGATTACAATGCCTATGTGATTTTATTCATTCTTGATTATTTTGAAAACTAATTGAAAGAAAGTCCCTGTTTTACAACAAAAATATCCTTGTCATATTATTATCAAGCTTCGAGATCTTTCATTCGATTTAACCCTTTTGACACCTACCCCTAACTGAAACCATCGCTACTTTTATGATACAGACTTACTATCTTGAAGTGGTCCAAATTAAAATTTTCCATTAAAATTACACGTCAGTTTACGTTCCAAACACATGCTTGATAATGAGAAATTATTTTTATTAAATTCTTCATAATTTTCTATATTAATTGAAACAATGGCAGTGTATCTCAATAGAAATATGCTAATAAATGTGTTAAAGGAATATAAAACCTTCCACCAAAGTTTTAAATTAATTTATGTTATAAATACCTGCTTAATAATGACAAAATTACTTCATTAAATTCTTTCTTTTTTCAAAATTAATTGAAATAAAGGCGGTGAATTGAGGAACGCTATGAATTTATTATAATATTATTATAGTATTGTATATAATTTATATAATATATTAAATATCAAATGATTCATAGTATATATAAATTAGTAAAATATATCTTTCTATATCTTTGTGCAGCTGAAGATTGCTCTACATTTTATATTTGATGTAACGCTTACATTGTTCAATTAAAAGGAATCACATGAAACGATCGTACTGCATTACCACTGGATATCCTTGTTGCTTATTTTGAATATATATATATATATATATATATATATATATATATATATATATATATATATATATATATATATATATATATATATATATATATATATATATATATATATATATATTAATTAACACACTCACTTGTTCGATTTCCACTCATTTATTTTTTTTTTTTTCAAAAATTTTCGTTGCTTCTTGTAATCTCTTCAATAGTCCTTGACTTTGACCGTTATCGAGCTCCGATAACGGACAGAGTCAACGACCACTGAAGACGTTGCAAGAAGCAACGAAAATTGTAGAAAAAACTAAATAAGTGAATGAGTGGAAATCGATACGGTAAGTGTGATAATAAAGCATTAAAATAGAATTCTCTCCTCAGACACAGTCACACACACACACACACACACACACACACACACACACACACACACACACACACACACACACACACACACACACACACACACACACACTCATATATATATATATATATATATATATATATATATATATACTATCTACTATCTCTCTCATTATCAAAATTCTTTCTAATTTTAGTACAAGGCTAACATTTTTGAGGAGCGAATTAAGCGGACTACATCGATCTCGAAAGGATGAAAAGCGAAGTCAACCTTGGTGATATTTGAATAAAAAGAGTAGGAAGAAATGCCGCTAAGCATTTTGTTCGACGCGCTAATTACGTCAGCCTGCCGCCCTGCACGTCATCTCTCTCATAAATAACAGAATATAATGCTTAATTCTTTCCAAACACAGGAACACTTACATTTTCTCCTGAGAATCTTTACACGAAAATCGATTTCTAGAAAGGATTAACTCCTTCCCTTTCCTTCTTTTTCATTCCCATTTTGTTCCTCTTCATTTTTTTTCTTTCATTGCTGCTCACGATATCAACCTATAAAAGAGAACAATTTCTAAGTGACAGCTGAAGCACCAACGATCTATTAGCGGCGTTTGAACATAAATCGTAATCAGTTCGATTGAAGCGCTCGCTTGTGTGAATGGATGCGTAAAAATAATGAAATAACATTTGTGTATATAAGGGGCTGCTGAAAAGTTCCCTGTTTTGGGTAAAAGAAAAGACAGATTCACATACTCATTGCAGTGGTCATTCAGTACTTCTAAGCCCTGTAAAAGAACTCGGACAGTTAAGCCCCCGACTGGGCTTTCACGATATATATATAAGGGTAGGCGATTTATGCCTACCTAATCTCCACTCCAAAATAAAATATTTTGTATTTTATGCAGAGTAATCAGAGTGACTTCCATAATTTTATTGAATTAGGTGCATATTTTGCCATAAAAGGAAACTGTTACAATCGATCTATTTTATTCAAGGTAGGCACTGCCTACCTTGCCTACCCAGGTAGTACGCCCCTGGTACATACATACATACATACATACATACATACATATATACATACATACATACATACATACATACATACATACATACATACATACATGCATACATGTACTGAATGATGATATACAAACAAACAAAAATACCCTGTTGATGTTGAAATTCCAATGACGGAGCCTTGGATCTAGGTTAGAAACCAGTTCTTTCTCTATTGGGAAGAAATATTGAAATAAACTGAATAATGACATACATACATACATACATACATACATACATACATACACACCTTTTTCGAGAGTTCGCCTCAGAAAGCTTAGCAGATAAATACAAATACCCAAACGAAATGGTTAAGTCTACCTCAGTTTTCGGAGCAAAGAGCGTTACGTACCAAAAGAATTTAACCACCAGAAACAGAACAACTGAACACGTTATTATAATTTTATTAAGGAAATGGTTCTATGTAGTGTTTGTTATTGAAACAAAAGTAAACAAGTAAAATTTATGCGAGGACAACCACATATCAAACGTCTTGTGTTTGTATGTTTGGTTTTCATTATTTCCTGTCGTCAGCTATGTATGCGGATAGAATTGCTTGGACGTTCTAATTGAAAATTTGAAATTTTTGCTTCTTTCTCATTTATATATATATATATATTTTATATTCTTTTTAATTTTGTGTGACTTTTGGAGAAAATAAGGAAATACAACAACAATACAACAATAAATAGATTGAATAATTTGATAAAAATTACACCTCTTTATTATTTCTACTTATAAATATATCAAATTGTTCTATATGTAACATAAAATTAATTGTTTTAAAACGATAGGTGCTGTTTCAGTCATCATCATCATCATCATCATCATCATCATCGTCATCATTATTATTATTATTATTATTATTATTATTATTATTATTATTATTATTATTATTATTATTATTATTATTATTATTATTAAAGCTGCGAGATGGCAGAATCGTTAGCGCACCGGGCGAAATGCTTGGTGGTATTTCACCCGTCGCTACGTTCTGAGTTCAAATTCCGCAGAGGCTGACTTTGTCTTTTATCCTTTCGGGGACGATGGAATAAGCGCCTGTTGAGTACTGGATTAGATTTCATATTAGGCCCGGGTGCGTGGTAAGAAGCTTGCTTCGAAACCACGAGGTTTCGGGTTCAGTCCCAATGCGTGGCACCTTGGGCAAGAGTTTTCTACTCTTGCCTCGGGGCAAGCCAAAACCCTATGAATGGATCTCGTTGACGGAAACTGAAAGAAGCCTGTCCTGTTTAAATATATAAATGTGTCTGTTTGTGCGTATGAGTGTGTGTGCTTGTGTGTGTACCTGTGTGTATATTTATGTCTGTCTGTCCCCCACCACTGCTTGACAACTAGTATCAAGAGTGGGAGTTACATCCCCATAACATAGCCGTTCGGCAAAAATGACCGATAGAATGAGTACTTGGCCTTAAAAACCAAAAAATAAGCGCTGGGATCGATTCATTCGTCTTAAAATTCTTCAAGGTGGTGTTCCAGCATGGCCGTAGTCTTATGACTGAAACAAAATTTAAAAGATAAACGTTTATGTGAAATGTTTTTCGCAGATAGAATTATTTGAACATGTTAATTAAAAAAAATGACATTTCCAAAATTTGTTTAATTGTGTTTTATATCTTTTCTTTTATTATTTTTCGAGAAAATAACGAAATGCAGCAAAAACACTATTATCAATTTGATAATTGCATTTCTTTCATGTATTGGTTTTCGTTTTATTCTTTAAACCAGAATTTTTATACGTAACATAACGTTATTTAGTTGTATCTCTAGAGAGTCAAAATAGCAATAATAAACACACACACACACACACGCTGGTATTAAATCACATCTTTCATTTTTATTAGTCAATTCGTTAACATTTAACTAATTAATGATTCGATTGTTTGGTAAATTTTCTGGTCGGCCGATCGCTATATCAGTTGGGTTTATTATCAAAATCCTTTCGTCGCCATTTGAGATATCATCAATGAAATGGCCTCTCTAGACAGACGGATGTGAAGTAGAGAGGGCATGCTTCTATCTATCTATCTATCTATCTATCTATCTATCTATCTATCTATCTATCTATCTATCTATCTATCTATTTATCTATCTATCTATATATATATATATATATATATATATATATATATATATATATATATATATATTGTGTGTGCGTGCGTGCGTATGTGCGTGAGTGTGTGTGTGTGGGTGGGTAGGGGTGTAAACTTTTGTAATGAAACTTCGAAGTTTTGGCTTGAACGCCTTCAGCAGCGTGAAGGGGACTTAGACAAACTTCAAAGTCATTATTTAACATTTTAATGAATATGAACTCTTCTAAAACGTAGTATATTATTTTCTACGTGTAACTTCGGGTAAATGTAAATATCAATATGTATATAGTTATATATATATATGTATGTATGTATATATAATGCATGTATATGGACGTACAGATACATGTGTAAGTGTGCATACATGTATATATGTATATATGCGTGCGGGTTTTTGTGTACGTTTGTGTCTGCCTGTATGCTTGTCTATACGTCTGACACCATGTGAAAACGCATTGCTATTATCGCCATGACCATCTAAAGGCCCTTGAAAATAGTGCTCCGGTCAGGCCATAAACTAGTGACAATCAAAATGAAAAGAATAGACGTGATTGCTAATAGTTGGTAAAATCATACGGTATCCACATCAAAAACGTTTTGCGTCCAAATCCCAGACGAAATACCGCTAAGCATTTCGCCCGGCGTGCTAACGTTTCTGCCAGCTCACCGCCTTTCAATATTTCTTTTAATAAAGTCTGTTTATTAACCTCGAGGCTTTTATTTAGCTTTTGTGAAATCTCTTGGGGAAGCAGTATATTTTTATGTAGAGAGATAGCATTGCATATGAAATATATTGATCAACTTAATCGCTTGATGTCTTTACAAATAAAATATTGACGTATCAAATATGTAAATAGAAAGCTATTGATTATGATATATGTTTTTTTATAACTGCGTTTCTCGTTTTTACTTTTCCCAAATTTTCCATACCTGATTTGTTCAAACGTGTGCCATTGAATTTGCAAAATTTATTACATTTTATTTCTAAAATATATTTTTTAAAAATAAAACATACAATATTTTGAAGAAGTAATAATAATAATAATAATAATAATAATAATAATAATAATAATAATAATGATAATAATAATAATAATAATAATAATAATAATGATAACGATGTACAAAACCAAATAACTATGTACAAAGCCAAATATATGGCACCCTTGGCATAACACCAACATGAACTTCTAACTTGTCTCTTGAGGTCTCTGGGTGAAACTTGGATCCAACTTGTACAAATGTAAAGCAAAAGTCAAACATAAAATAATAATAATAATAATAATAATGAAATTATAATAATAATAATAATAATAATAATAATAATAATAATAATAATAATAATAATAATAATAACGATGATGATGATGATAATAATAATAAGAATAAAAAGAACAACAACAACAACAACAACAATAACAGCAACAACAACTACAACAAAGATAATATTGTACAATTACTAAGATACAGTGATAAACAGTAATGCTTTCAAGTTTTTCTGTGGATTTGTTTTATTCAATAATAAATGACCGCTTGTTTATATAATCAAGTCGCCATTTTTTCTTTCTTTCAGACGTCGTAAAATAAGAAAGCTATAAAAACATTCTTTTTACAACGCAACTATAAAAGTCACTTTGTTAAAGAATTAAATTTCTTGGAAATAAAATATGGTTTAATATACATCATTATATATATATCCTTAATTATTTTTTAGACGATAGTATGCGATTTGAGAATGATTTAGTTGCCATTTCTAACACACCTAGCGGAACTTCACACGACTCTAGTATTGTATACTAACTGAGCATTTAAAATTCACCTGGTCCATTTCTTTTAGAGAAACGTTGTCATCTGCTGGTATTGATACATCAATTAAAAAGTTTTTTTTTTCATGATCTTTGACAACTATATCTGGTCTATTTGCCTTAATTTCTCTATCTGTGTGTATTGGCATATCCTAGAGTATGGTTGCTTTCTCGTTTTCTGTGACCTTTCTTCTAGGGTGTGCCTATACCATCTTTTTTCTGTGTTATTCCATAGTGTTGGCATAGCTTCCAGTGTATATAGGTCCCAGCTCTGTCGTGTCTGTGAATATATTCCTTCTTAGCCAGGACTGGGCAGCCAGAGATAATATGATTTATTGTTTCTTGTCCATCTCCACATATTCTACAGTTACTTGTTATGTTTCTTTTCATTATATGCTTTTTTCTGGCTGGGAGTCTTTGGTCTTGTGCAGCTATTAAAAATCCTTCAGTCTCTGCTTTGAGTCCTGAGCTTCTCAACCATTTCTGGGATTTTTCTCTGTCTATTTCTTTCGCATTTAGTTTAGCCCAGTATTTACCATGTAGGGGCTTTTCTTGTCATCGTTTTATCAAGGTCGGTTGCTGTTCTAGTTTTAGTTTGGATTTTATTTGTTTTATAAATTTTGTTGTTTCTTCGTCTTCTTCTTCATATTTGTTAAGCAGAATGACTTCTTGTTGGTATTTGTCAGCTTCCTTAAGTACTGAAAACAGTTTTTGTTTTGCTCGTGTTTTGTGGTTAATTGTGTATTAGTTTTCCTTGCTTCTGAAGTAGGTATTTTTGCAGTCCTATGGTGGTTACTTTATAATAGTTTTCCAGCTGTATAAGGCCTCTACCAACTTCTATATGTTGTATATATAGCCTTTCTATGTCAGATTTTGGGTGGTGCATCCTATATCCTGTCATTATTTTTCTTGTTTTTCTGTCTATTCTTGGTTAGTTAATTTAGTGTCCAGTTAAGGATATTGTAGCTGTAACTTATAACTGGGACGGCTAAAGTGTTAATACCTATTATCTTGTTTTTAGCATTGAGCTCTGTTTTCTGTATTGATCTAACTTGTCTATAGTATTCTTTAGACATAATTTTCTTTTCGTACTTGACGTTTGCAAAACACCACTTAATCACTTCCGTTTTGGGTTTTTCATCTTTTCATTTTTCCTTCCATTTTCTTTTTCGATATTGCGTGCGGTAGACCACACTTTGAACTATCGTTTAAATTAAATTTGTATATTTTATATTTTGTTAATTATTTTCGAAATTGAATAATAGTTTCAAATGTCAAGCAAATCGATTTTTCTGGAAATG
>NC_142954.1:3375853-3378353 GCF_046866305.1 Octopus bimaculoides
TAAGCCTAGTGGTGGTGGTGGAGGGGACAAACACAGACACACAAACATATATGTATATATATATATATATATATATATATATATATATGAAGAGGTCGCGGTCTCAAAGCGACGAAAATATTTTGGCAAATAAAATTTAAATGTTGAAGTGAATCTAACGGTTTTTGCGTGTTTTTAAATGGCTTATAAACACCTTCCACGCTGCAATTGTTTTTGTTTCAGCACACGATCTCAGATCAGGTCACTTGCTAATCAAGTACATTTCCGTATGTATGTATGTATATATATATATATATATATATATATATATATATACAACGGGCATCTTTTAGTTTCCGTCTACCAAATCCACTCATAAGCTTTGGTCAGCCCGAGGCTATAGTAGAAGACACTTGCCCAAGTGGGACTGAACCCAGAACCATGTGGTTGGGAAACAAGCTACTTACCACACGGCCACTCCTGTGCCTTTATACAAATTATATATACGAAATATAAAGATAATAAAAATAATATACAGTATAGTACTGTTTCTACTTCGCATATTTACACCTTTGGCGGGGTTTTTAGAACGTAACACACGCGATAGTCAATACATTACAATATTTCTCTTTATATATTAATAACATTTTAAATATAAATATATTAGTATTAATATACAGAATAAATTTTATGTTGGTTTATATACTTTATGCGTACGAAACACTTTATATTCTAACATCTAAATTCCCTCCATACCTATAAGAAGGACTGGATATTATTAATAAAACGAAAGAGCCTCTAGGTAGTCAGTCAGTCAGCCTGAGAAATAGCAATCACATCTTCTAAGGCTTCCCTATCATGCATTTATGATAAAATCTTATCCTGGCTTCAATGCCTTTTAATAATGTTCCTGGTGGAGTGAATTTGTTCGTGGGTTAAACAGCATTAACGATACTATAACATCTCAATAACGGAGAGCTGATTGTAGTCACTGAACCGGCAAGAAATAGCTGCTAACTTTTCATCTAATTGCACGTCATCATCTTTAAAAAGGAAGGTAGCTTTGTATAAAGGAGTCCTATACGGAGTGAGACAGTCGGGCGTTGCTATTTTGGCACTTGTGATCTGACATGGCTAATTGGACATTTATCCCGTTTTGGTGTTAGAAATTGCTGGCTCTTTACGTAAGGATACATACGTACACACCTCCCCCAGAACTGCTGCCCTTATCATTATTATTATTATTATTATTATTATTATTATTATTATTATTATTATTATTATTATTATTATTATTGTTATTATTACCAGTAACATTTATTATGGCTATCTCCAAGTAAAAAATTATCCTAAGTTATTTAGATTCTTTCAATTTTTGCATTTTTAAAGCCAACAGCATCAGCAGTAACTAAGATTGGTGCGTGTTTTGCAGCTTAGCAGCGTGGCATAAATATGGCGACAGTCTTTATGCATTATTTATATGGCTTGAAATAGCGGCAACGCCTGCTCTGATAGAAGATTGTTGAGAGATGATTGTGAAAGCGCCGTAACTTCTTTATCTTGACATCTGCTTTCTGTTCAAGCAATTTATAAAGAACACATTGAGCGTTAAAATATACCACAGGCAGAATATAACAAAAACATAAAACATCCATTCAAAGATGAGATAGAGCGAGGCGGCGGATAGAAACGGGGGCACGATTGTGTGTGTGTGTGAATTTCTCCTACAAGCTGCAGTGAATAATTAAAGAAAAAAACTTATTTTTTTTATTAAAATGCTAAATACTTCAAAAGCAAATAAAACTGAAAATAAATAATAGCTATTTTTGACACACACACATACACACACATATATACACACATATGTGTGTAATAATGTGCATATTTGTTAAATACAAGGTTCACTTATATTTTTAGATGCGTGTTTCAAGGTAATCCGTTGTCCAAGGCCTTGACAACGACAGCAAAACAGAGAAAGAAGTTTGAAATACTTTTAATAATGGTTTCTCATTTGGGTACAAGGTCAGAGAGGTCAATGAAAAAGGCTTAGTCGATGCCACTGATTCAAGTACTTCACCGATACCGCATTTTATCGACCTCAAAGTAAAGATGAAATGAAACTTAATTCCGGCGAGATTTGAACTCGAATTCTTAAGAGCCTGAAAACAATTTCTTTTCCAGTGCGTTAACGATAATGCCACCTCACCACCTCTGAGCTTTTGGAAAGCAACTTAAATAATTTATTTTATCATGGGTACAGGGTCCGGAATTTCTGGGCAAGGAACAAGTCGATCATGTCAGAAGATAAAAGGCAAAGTCGACATGGGCGGTATTTGAACGTAAAATCCTGGAGTAGCTGCCACTGAACATTTATTCGGTGTTCTCAAAATTCTTATTTTTTATTGCCCACAAGGGGCCAAACATAGAGGGGACAAACAAGGGCAGACGAATGGATTAAGTCGATTACATCGACCCCAGTGCGTAACTGATACTTAATTTATGGACCCCGAAAGGATGAAAG
>NC_142954.1:3385853-3395853 GCF_046866305.1 Octopus bimaculoides
TTATGGTTTCTTAAACATTCACTTGAACAAAACTGTACAAATCCAAATATATGGTACCCTAGGCATAACACCTACATGAACTTCTAACTTGTTGTCTCTTGAGGTCTCTGGGTGAGACTTGGATCCAACTTGTACAAATGCAAAACAAAAGTCAAACATAAAATAATAATAATAATAATAATAATAATAATAATAATAATAATAATAATAAAATAATAATAACAACAACAACAATAATTTAAGGCAGTGAGCTGGTAGAATCGTTACCGCGTCGGACAAAACAAAAACATAGACTTTACGGGATTTCTTCTGGCGTACGTTCTGAGTTCAAATGCCACTGAGGTCGACTTTGCCTTTCATCCTTTCGTGGTCAATAAATTAGGTACTAATTGTGTATTGAGGTCGATGCAATCCACTAAAACCCTTCCCTGAAAGTGCTGGCCTTGTATCAAAATTTGAAACCACTAATGATAAATAATTGCTTCAAATGTTGGGGCAGGATAAGGCCAGCATCTTTCAGGGAAGGAACAGTCGATTACATCATCCCCAGCACACGATTGTTACTTTATTTTATCAAAACCCTGAAATAAATGAGAAGCAAAGTTGACCTCGGCAGAATTTGAACTCAGAACGTAAGGACTCGAAAAAAAAAATATAGAAAGAATACCGCCTGGAATACGACGCTTCTGCCAGCTTACGAATGACTGACATACGGCTGAAAGTCTTTCCACTGTGTTTTAAGAACAACTTATTCAATCCTTTTATTAATCTGTCATAAATCCGAACTAAATTATATTTTTGTGTTTTGTCTGCAGAAAATGTCATTCGCTGTTTATTGCAGAACAGGTTCTTGCTATCGTTTTCACACAATACAATACGAATTCTTTTCTGAATATTAATGACTAGGTGATTAACTCCAATTATTTCCAGATCGTCAATCAGGCAAAATCCTGTGAATAGAATCCACTGAACAAGAATATTAATCAATGAAATCTTCTAGATTCTTCACACGTTAACAGTTGGTTTCACCTAAAACTCAGAAGCGATACATAAATACCAGAAATATGAGAAGTTCATTTACTAAGAATATTAAGACGGCGAGCTGGCAGAAACGCTAGCACGTCGGTCGAAATGATTAGTGGTTTTTCGTTCTGAGTTCAAATTCCGCCGAGGTCGACTTTGCTTTTCATCCTTACGAGTTGCGTACTGGGTCGATCTAATCGGCTGGCCTTCCTCCCACAAAATTTTAGAACTGCGAGCTGGCACGCCGGGGGAAATGATTAGCGAGGTCGACTTTTACTTTTCATCCTTTCGGGGCCGAGATGGACTTTGCCTTGTGCCAAAATTTGAATCCAATTCTAGATTGTAAAAGACCCGAATAGAATCTTTGTGATTTGAATATTTCTGTATTTAAGGTATATTATACAGGGTGTTCAAAACGTCTCTCCGCAGTAAGTATTTCATTGCAAAATAAATATTTATAAGATGGTATAAGACTACAAAAGAATATATTAGACTTTACAAGACTT
This sequence comes from Octopus bimaculoides, assembly GCF_046866305.1. Classification (NCBI taxonomy): domain Eukaryota; kingdom Metazoa; phylum Mollusca; class Cephalopoda; order Octopoda; family Octopodidae; genus Octopus; species Octopus bimaculoides. The sequence continues at coordinate 3,387,383 of NC_142954.1, forward strand.
TAAAAAAATGCGTCGTCCTTCGTTTTCAACTTTTTTACTGCAGTGTGAGCACTTTATAGGCTGATTTCTGCAGGATGAAAAAATTCGCTGCGGTGAGAATTTCTGAACACTTTGTATATGAAAAGAAATCTACAAAAGAGTATTTAATTAAATGCGCATGGATTTGGTCAAACCTTATTTCTTTTTCTTCCGTTTTTTTGTTTGTTTGTTCGGTGTTTATTAAATATTAATTAAACCGAAATTTTCTTTATTTAATATTTAAATATTCACATAAACATAAATACTTAATTTTAAAATGCATAAGTTCATAAAAATATATTATTTCCGTAACCCGAAACAAACCCAATCAATAAAAATTTAATTAAATAATTAGTCTGAAATTTTCCTGACTAATTTCTTAAGTAATTATACAAATATGTATTTAATTTTCTGAGCACAGGTCTATAATATTTTACTTTCCGTAACTCGAAGCATTGATAACTATTAAGCTTAAAAAAGAAAAAAGAAAAAAAAAAGAAGAAAGGAAAAAAAGAAAAAAGAAACAAAAAGAAAAAAGAAAAAAAGAAAAGGGAAGAAAAATCTGTCAGAAGTCCATTTCTTTTTAATGAGCACTAATTAATGTTTCAGATTCCAACATTAAAATCCAATTATAAATTTCTGTTGAATTTAATTATAAAAAAAAAAAGAAAAAAATAATGGTTTCAAATTTTGCTGCAAGGGTAGCAATTTTGGGGGAGGTGGGGATCAGTCGATTACATCGATTCCAGTGCTTCACTAGCACTTATTTTATCGACCCCCAAAAGATGAAAAGCAAAGTCGACCTCTGCGGAATTTGAACTCAGAACGTAAAGAGAGGCGAAATATCGCTACGCATTTCATCCAGCGTACTAACGATTCTGCCAACTCGCGCATTAACAATAATGGCAATAATAATAATAGTTTTAAATTTTGGAACGAGGCCAGCAATTTCAGTAAAAGGTGGGTAAGTTGACCCAGAAGGATGAAAGACAAAGTCGACCTCGGAGGAATTTGTACCCGGAACGTAAAGACAGACGAAATAATATTTTCCTTGTAGGTGAAAGGCCTGAAATTTGCAAGGAGTGGGAGATGAGTCGATTACATTGACCCCAGTACGTAATTGGTACTTATTTAAGCCACCCCGAAAGGATGAAAGGCAAAGTCGACCTCGGCGGAATTTGAACCCAGAGCGTAGCGACGGGCGAAACATCGCTAAGCATTTAGTCCATGCCTTATTTTCACCAACACTAATGTCTTATACATATGTTAACATTATAAATTATGGCATATTCTTTTCACAGACTAGTATAGATTTACACTCTATGAACTATTTCATTTCATCTGCAATCTTATCTCCTGTCTCTGAGGATTTGAGTTGTTTAACCGTTGTTTAACCGTTTTTAACACTATGTTCATAGGTATCAAAAATTATATATATAAATTTTGATTACGATATACAGAGTGACACAACAGAATGTAGATATTACATGATTATAAAGTCAGTATTTATTGAAATATATTTCATCTTTTTTTCTCAAACTTATCAGCATCTACAGAGAAGAATTAAATTTTTTTTTTTTTATGATCGGCTGTTTTCAATTTATGACAGTTCAGATCCTGGCGTTACTGATAACACGAAGTAACGAAATTGCAAACATCAAGACTAAATTAATGTAGTCTTTATACGTATATTTCTTCAATAGTTGCTGGTTTTGTCAATTCGTCAACGAATGTATATCATTAAACGTCTGTAATCTACTTCTTTCGACAAAATCTCATCAAGGTAGACTCTTGCATTGGTAAGGTAGTGTGTGAGTTCAAGTCCAATCTGTGCCAAGCAGCTTCACTCTGCGTGCTTTAGTTTCATTACTATGGCAACAGTCCGGATACTTATTGATCAGAACACGTATATATATACGCATACACACACACACATATATAAGTATGTATGTACACACATGTAACACAATAAATAAAACGGTTATTTGAACTTAAAGATTTGTTCAAAATAAATTTATTGATATATATACCAAACTAGTTTCACCAATATTTTTTATTTATCAATGGTAAAAATTTAGAATTCGCCATGTAGGTAAATAAATTTATTTTAAACAATTACAATTTTTTCAAATTTAGGTACATTTTCAACAACAAAATCACTACCAAATCCACTCATGAGGCTTTGGTCGGCCCGAGGTTATAGTAGATGACACTTGCCCAAAGTGTCACACAGGGGGATCGAACCTGAAACCATATGGTTGAGAAGCAAGCTTCTTACCGCAAAGCCATATACATATATACATATATATATATATATATATATATATATGAATGCATACATACACACACGCATATATATATATATATATATATATATATATATATATTCGTACGTACATGTATATATATAGATACGTGTGTGTGTGTATGTGTATGTGCGTATGTGTGAGAGTGTGTGTGTAGCTATAAACTCTCATTGTGAGTACGTCTGTGTGTGCGTGTAGCTATGAGTGCGTTGTTCGTATGTGTGTGTCTGTTATTATGCATATGTGTATGTACTTGCGCGTTGGAATGTTTGTGTGTGAGAGAATGTTGGGTGAGTGTGTGTGTGTGTGTGTGTGTGTGTGTGTGTGTGTGTGTGTGTGTGTGTGAACACGTACAGTTACAGAAATAGCTGGAATCAAATCCTGGAATTCTTATCAATAATTGCACTTATTAATATTATTCAGTGGAATGGAAACAGAACGTCTGTCTGTCTGTGTGCCTGTCTGTCTGTGTGCCTGTCTGTCTTTGAGTGATATATATGTGTGTATATGTATATGTATGTGAGCGTTGGTGGTTGACTTTCTATATGTATATCTGTGCTTTCCTGTGTCTATATGTGCATGTATAAATATGTATGTATGTATCTACTTATGTATGGATATATGCATGTATCTATCTATCTATCTATCTATCTATCTATCTGTCTGTCAGCCTGCCTGTCTTGTCTGCCTGCCTGCCTATCTATCTATATGTATGTATGTATGTATATATATATATATATATATATATATATATATATATATATATATGTCTGCGCGTGTATATGTGTGAGTGTGAGTAGATATATATATATGTATATGTATTCGTGTATATATATATATACATACACGAATACATATACATATATATATCTACTCACACTCACACGTATACACGCGCAGACATACACACACACACATACACACACACACTCACACACACACATATGCTGCATGCGTCTGTGTGCGCAACGCACAGGCCAAATATGCAGAATTAAACTAAGATTCTTCACACAGTAGCTGTTAGCTACATGTTAAACTGATTATATATATATATATATATATATATATATATATATAAAACAATCCCAACAACAACGTAAACAACAGAAACAACAACAACAACAACAACAACAACAACACCCACGACAACGAATTTTGCTATCGAACTTTTATTAAGAAATCTTCATTGCGATTGAGACGTGTGAAATGTCTGCAAAAACTCCAATCAATGCTAACATATATCACTTACTAATTTAATTTTAATTCGAGTCTTAATGAAGCATGCTAATTTATTTTACCCACCGACATTTAAATATATTTCCATTTATGTTTAAACAATTTACAAGTCATTTTGTTTGAAATTTAAATTGTCACTAATTCCAATTTATTTCAAATTATCATTTCAGGTAATTAACTCATATGTCTAATTCTTAAAAATCCATCCACAAATCAATTAAATTTAGAGATTTTGTTAGATTACAAACTATTTGACTTAATTCGGAATAAGCATTCCAGTATAGACTTATATCGTTTCCAGCATTTGTCAAATGGAAGCCAACGCTTTTCAGATTATTTGCAAACAGCTTGTAGATGCAAGTACAACCATTTGAAAGCTCTGCAAGTTTATTGACTCATCAGGAGAGAGTACGCGCCGTTTCGGGGCCTAGCTCTCGACGGCATTATTGCGCACCGGACCTCTTCAAAAAAATGAGGCTCTGCTTGCTAGGTCAACTGGTCATCGGGTTTCGCTCATTATTCTTCTACCAATCGCTCATCGTCTCTTTTTACCCAAATCCAGTGGCTAGCCCTTTCCACTGTAGTTTGGACATCACTCATGGTGGGATTTGCTTAACGGTGAGTTAGGCCTAACGAATCCTCTACATCCGACTATTCAGATCTGTAAATAAATGCGAGAAAAAACTTCTATTTTCTCTCCTTGTCTCAACCAAAACTTTCAGTAAATGGTCGATTATAGAACTCCGATCAATAAGTATTTGCTGATGAATTTGATTCTGAGTTGATAAACGTTTGTATGAATCCTTTCCTGTATCTACATAATCTATGTCCATCCATGTCTTTAGATATTACTAGCCCGTCGTCCCTGTATAAGCCAAATTTCATGTTCGTTGAGTTTTTGTTTTTTCTAATATGTATAATTCTTTTCTACTCTAGGCACAAGACCCGAAATTTTGGGGAAGGACGCCAGTCGATTAGATGGACCCCAGAATGCAACTGGTACTTAATTTATCAACCCCGAAAGGATGAAAGGCAATGTTGACCTCGGCGGAATTTTAACTCAGAACGTAAAGTCAGACGAAATATCGCTAAGCATTTCGTCCGGCGTGCCAAATTGTTGGGGGTGAATGTATCTACGCCAGGTATGCGCTTGTAAATTAGAGCACAAGCGTTGGGTGAGGGCTCATGTCTTTGGCGGTCAGGGTAAGCCGAAATCTGTGAGGTCTGTCGATTGGCCCTTGATGCACGTTCTCCTACATCAGGAGGACAGCATTATTCATGGTATCAAATACTTTGTATACCATGTATGCTTTCTATTTCATTTCACCGACATTTCCGTTTCTCTCTTGCTCATGTTTTGTGTAAATGTATAAACCCTAACGCAAATTGTAGATTTGTGATATCCTCCACATTTACTTTCCTGTGACAAATAAATCATCATCGTCATCATCATCATCATCATCATCATCATCATCATCATCAGCGTTGTCATCGTTGTCATTATTATTATTATTATTATTATTATTATTATTATTATTATTATTATTATTATTATTATTATTATTATTATTATTATTATTATTGTAGTTGTTGTTCTTATGTCAAGACAATAGTTTCAATACATGGATGTGTTTTCAAAGGCAAGAATGCACTGAGATTATATAACCCGCAGAACGCAATATCAATATTACCACGGAATTTATATACAATAATCATTATGATGGCAGAAAGAATCGAAGACATTCACTAACTGGAAGCAACACTAAATAATAAGAAGTTAAGAGGAAGGGGATTGAATTCGAAGAAGAGGATAAAAGATGAGAAGAAAGGGTGAAAATTACTGAAAGGAAACGGACCATATTTGGTGGCATAAACTTTGGAAGTTATCAATAGAAACGGATAAGACCAAATATGGATCGCGTACATTGAAATTGTGATAATAATAATAATAATAATAATAATAATAATAATAATAATAATAATAATAATAATAATAATAATAATAATGACGATAATCGTGTGGTGTATCGTATGTATAGCATTTCTTTGGGAAGAGAAATCGTGTTGGACAAGAGATGAAGCATATAATCAATTGTGATTGAGAATTTGGTTCTGTAATGATTGGTGGTGGTGGTGGTGGGGGGAGGCTGCAGTGATTGATTTGTAGAGAGAGGAAATGTGAAACGTTTGCATTGGTGAGAATCAGACTGTTACAGAAGCTGGAGTTGAATAGAGAACAGCTAAGTATGGACGGAAGATAATAATGGATATATGTATATGTATGCATGTGTGAGTGTGTGTGTTTATATATAAATATATATATATATATGTGTGTGTGTGTGTGTATATATATATATGTGTGTGTATATATATATATATATATATATATATATATATATATATATATATATATGTATATATACATGTTTATATATATATATATATATATATATACATGTGTATGTATGTGTATATGTATATATGTATATATATGTACATATATATGCGCACGTTTATATACACACATGTATATGTATATATATAAATATATATATACATATATATTCATACACACACGCATACACATAAATATACATATGTACACATATATGTGCATATATAACGTACATATATATATATATATATATATATATATATATATATATATATATATATATATATATATATAGAGAGAGAGAGAGAGAGAGAGAGAGAGAGAGAGCCGTAGTTGTGTGTTAGGAAGTTTTCTCCTCAACAACATGGTTCCAGGTTCAGTCCGACTGCGTGGCACGTTGTGAAATATCTTTTATTGCGTCGGTTAGACCAAAGCCGTGTGAGTGGATTTAATAAAGAGGAATCGACGTAAGCTTAAATAATAAACCGCGACCCCAGAACTTATTCCTTGTAAGCCTGGTGCTTACTGTATCGGTCTCTCTTTTGCAGAACCGCTAAGTTACAGGGACGTAGTCACACCAGCGTCGCTTGTCAAGCGATGGTGGTGGGGCACAAACGTACACAAAGACACACACACACACACACGTACACACACACGCGTACACACACACACGTACACACACACACACACACATGTTGAAAAGTGACACACGTGTTGATATATATCAGGAAACCATATATATGTATATATGTTTAAATCTTTAATGTGTATATATATATAATATGTATACATATATAGGCGTAGGAGTGGCTGTGTGGTAAGTAGCTTGCTTACCAACCACATGGTCCCGGGTTCAGTCCCACTGCGTGGCATCTTGGGCAAGTGCCTTCTACTATAGCCTCGGGCCGACCAATGCCTTGTGAGTGGATTTGGTAGACGGAAACTGAAAGAAGCCCGTCGTATATGTGTATATATATGTGTATGTGTGTGTGTGTGTTTGTATGTCTGCGTTTGTCCCCCCAACATCGCTTGACAACCGATGCTGGTGTGTTTATGTCCCCGTAACTTAGTGGTTCGGCAAAAGAGACCGATAGAATAAGTACTAGGCTTCCAAAGAATAAGTCCTGGGGTCGATTTCTTCGACTAAAGGCGGTGCTCCAGCATGGCCGCAGTCAAAAGACTGAAACAAGTAAAAGAGTAAAAGAGTAAAAGAGATATATATCTATATATACATACATAAATACATACATACATACGTACATACACATATACGTATGTGTGTGTATATAGTCTAAAAATACAATTCCCATTAATCTGGAAACTCATTTAATCTCTGGAGGCGAGAAGTAGAAGATAACAATTCGCTGACGCTCCGTAGGCAGATGAAACCTCACGTAACGAGCAAAGAATGAGGTGTAAGCAGTAAATTTTACACTAATGAAAATAGAACTCCATTACTTGATTATACCACTGAGATATTAAGCAGGAGAAACATAGTTTTGCTACTAGCTGGATCGACAATCACCAAAACAAATTATAAAACTAATAGTGATCAATGCATAAAATAAATAAATAAATAAACGAATGAATGCGCGCAAATTTTTAGAAAATTTCTCAGTGAGTTGGGAAAAAATATCTGAAATGGTCCAAACGTTACATTGAAAACGTTTAACATTTCCTGTCTGCTAATGTCGCACCAGGCAACAGATAAATTTCAGCTTTACATTTCCAATTTTTGCAACTATCATTGATTAATATTTATTCAATATCGAACTGTATGTGAACACTCACCAAGCGTGGCTTTGTGGTTAAAAAGTTTGCTTCCCAAATACGTGGTTCGTGGTTCAATCCCATTGTGCGGTACCTGAAGCAAGTGTCTACTTTTGCAGGCTCTCGATCAGCACTCCTGTCACAGCGTGGGACCTTGAAGACTGCTAAAATGCAAGAAAGTATACTAGTCCCTTAATATTCAATATTTCATTTAAGACAATCAATACTTCATTTCATTTTACTGAATATATTCTATATTCTATATCCTACATTAATATTATAAGAATATAAATAAAACGATTTTACGATTCCAATATTTGTGGTGGACAGACGTAAATCGAATAAAATGACTTAACTTGAATTTTATTTTTCCATATATTACTTTTAAAAACCGACGTATAATCGAGAACGACTTAAATCGAAACGACTTAAGCCAAGGTATGCCTGTCGTCGAATTTGCAACTAGAATATCATACTGATGAGGAAATGGAGAGTTTATCGCTCCTAAGCCAGAAACGCGTCTATGATTAACTACGACTGGTTAGTTTTCGTTGTTTTTTCTTCTTGTTTTGCCTTTGTGAGTTACAAGTAATGCTATCTGTTGGAGTTTCAGCATTTTAGCTGCTATTTCTGAACTTCGGTATGTGGTGAAGCAACTGTTGCTGATCCCTTAATTATGTTTTTATATATATATATATATATATACATATATATATATGTTTGTGTGTGTGTGTGTGTGTGTGTGT
>NC_142954.1:3400853-3403353 GCF_046866305.1 Octopus bimaculoides
TCCTAACCACACAGCGATGCCACGAGGAAAATTTTGAGTGGGCGGAGAAAACTAAATTCAACCAGAGAGATGGAAGCAGATCACAAAGAATGTTCAAAAATTAATTCACTCCAGCGAAGGTGCTTCCAGGTATAATTTCAAAAAAAAAAAAAAAAAAAAAATAATAATAATAATAATAATAATAATAATAATAATAATAATAATAATAATAATAAAAGTTCATCAAACCGAAAACACCGACCATTCTATTTTTGCTGAGAAAAATAAAAATTCTTTCCAAATTAAGCATTTGTTACCGAATTTGTTTTGTTATAATTAATTCTATATTATTATGATCATTGTTATTATTATTATTATTATTATTATTATTATTATTATTCAGTAGTTTTATTTTTATAACGTGCTTTCACTTCACTACCGAGCGCAGCTCTGTGCGCCTTGGGTATGTGCTGTGGTTTGCTGTGGTGCTCTTATGTTTACTGTATTGAAAGTGTTTTGCGTAGAATGTGTGCAGTACCCAGTAGTGCAATTTTCTGTATGTTATATATATTTGTAAGTCCTGGTGTTTTTGTTATGTATTTGTCTGAATATTTTTTTATTATACCTAAGGCACCTACTATGATAGGAATTGTTTCTGTTTTTAGATTCCACATTCGAGTTATCTCTATTTCCAGGTCTTTGTATTTTGAAAGTTTTTCCATTTCTTTTAGAGAAACGTTGTCATCTGCTGGTATTGAAACATCAATTAGAAGGCATTTTTTTCCTTCATGATCTTTGACAACTATATCTGGTCTATTCGCCTTAATTTCTCTATCTGTGTGTATTGGCATATCCCAGAGTATGGTTGCTTTCTCGTTTTCTGTGACCTTTTCTGGCGTGTGTTTATACCATCTTTTTTCTGTTGCTATTCCATAATGTTGGCATAGCTTCCAGTGTATATAGGTCCCCGCTCTGTCGTGTCTGTGAATATATTCCTTCTTAGCCAGGACTGGGCAGCCAGAGATAATATGATTTATTGTTTCTTGTCGATCTCCACATATTCTACAGTTACTTGTTATTATTATTATTATTATTATTATTATTATTATTATTATTATTATTATTATTATTATTATTATTGCTATTGTTACTATTATTATTATTATTATTCCGCCGTGATCGACTTTGCCTTTCATCCATTTCTCGACCGGATTGTGACTTGCGATGAAAAGTGGATTCTTTACGACAACCGGCGACGCTCAGCTCAGTGGTTGAACGCCGACGAAGCTCCACGGCACTTCCCGAAGCCAAAGTTGCACCAAAAGGTCATGGTGACTGTTTGGTGGTCTGCGGCCGGTCTCATCCATCACAGCTTTTTGGATCCAGGCGAAACCATTACGGCAGAGAAGTACTGTCAGCAAATGGATGAAATGCATAAGAAACTCCGACAACAACAGCCAGCATTGGTCAATAGAAAAGGACCAATTCTTCTCCACGACAATGCTCGGCCTCACGTCGCACAACTGACCCTACAGAATTTGAATGAATTGGGCTACGAAACTCTGCCTCATCCACCGTACTCACCAGACCTCTCGCCAACCGACTACCGCCTTTTCAAGCATCTCGACAACTCCTTGCGTGAGAAATGCTTCAAAAACCAAGATGATGCCAAACACACCTTCAACGACTTCATCGTCACCAGAGCGCAGGATTTTTAACGCTACTGGCATAAATAAGCTTGTTTCGTGTTGGCAGAAGTCTGTTGATTCTAATGGTGTTTATTTCGATTAATAAAGTTTTGTTTGAGCCGAGATATGTGCATCTGAATTTAAATGTTAAAAACCGCAAGAATTTTCTTGACAACCTAATACCTAACTTGACATACACACATATCGGTACATAAACATACGTTCACATGCACATACACACATACCCACACACAGACACGTCTACACACCTACATTCCTAAATAATCACATACATACATAAGTAAATACGTACATACATACATACATGCATACATACATACATGCACACATACATACGTACATATATATCATGAAATAACTGTTACTTTCTCAGATGCAGCACGGAATTTTGTCAGTGAACAGGTCGCGGTCTCAAAGCGACGAAAATATTTTGGCAAATTAGATTTAAATGTTGAGGTGAATCTAACGGGTTTTGTGTGTTTTTAGATGGCTTATAAACACGCTGCAATTGTATATATATATATATATATATATATATATATATATGCATGCTTGTATGTATGTATGAATCTTGATGTTTCGCCGTGAATATAGTCAAGCTGTTTATGTTTGTACGTATGCAAATCATTAAAAATACAAATTAGTGTAGAGTAGATATTTTGCTGCAAGGAAGGCGAGAGAAGTGTTGATTATTTGACAGTTATTTTGGTGAGAGAGAGATCATATGTCATGTGGTGGCCAGCGATAAATATATTTCGATTATCGAATGGAGGGGGGGGGGCGTAAATATCTATAAATAACGGGAGAGGAGG
>NC_142954.1:3420853-3433353 GCF_046866305.1 Octopus bimaculoides
GCTTGTTGCCCAATGCACTGAACCAAAGCAGGTGGATCTTAAGCAAAAGGTAAATCGAGGCTAACAAATATCCTTCGCAACTCCACGATTTCAAATTTAACACCATTGTGCAATTTTTTTTTAAGTGTCTCCAACCGTGGCAACCTACATAAAACAATGCATAAACAAAGCAAATCGTAGTTAAATTATCATCGTCTCCAGCTGGCTATATGACACGATCTGTGTCCTTATATTTTCGAACAGGCTTTGCTCTGTTTTACGTTATCCCTAAACAAATCAAAACAGAAAACGAACTCATTACTTTCAAATGATATCTGCACCATTTTTTTTTCGTATGATACCAGGCAAACCACCAATATCTGCATACACCAGTAAGCAACAACTCCATACTCGAATTGTTGTTGTTGTTGTTGGCACTCCGTCGCTTACGACGTCGAGGGTTCCAGTTGATCCGATCAACGAAACAGCCTGCTCATGAAATTAACGTGCAAGTGGCTGAGCATTCCACAGACATGTGTACCCTTAACGTAGTTCTCGGGGATATTCAGCGTGACACAGTGTGACAAGGCTGACCCCTTTGAATTACAGGCACAACAGAAACAGGAAGTAAGAGTGAGGGAAAGTTGTGGTGAAAGAGTACAGCAGGGTTCGCCACCATCACCTGCCAGAGCCTCGAGGAGCTTTAGGTATTTTCGCTTAATAAACACTCACAACGCCCGGTCTGGGAATTGAAACCGCCATCCTATGACCGCGAGTCCGCTGCCCTAACCACTGGGCCATTGCGCCTCCACTGCTCTATTTTACATTATCCCTAAACAAATCAAAATAGAAAACGAACTCATTACTTTCAAATGATATCTGCGCCATTTTTTTTCATGGGATAACAGGCAAACTAGCAATATTTGCATACATCAGTCAACAACATCTCCATACTTGAATAGGCCATGATAACACAAAATTTGACTTTGAAATTGCTTAAGAGATCCTCTCAGAGGTTGTTATTACGTTAGACATGGACTGAACTAGTTTTTTACAGAAACATATCTAAGTTTGTCTAAGTCTATTTGCTGTACATTTATTTAATGCTTATATTTTCCTTACATTGCAACAATGATTTTCTGCGTATTTATTGCTATTTTTTAAAGTTTTTTTTTTTACTTATTTAATTATTTTTCTTTGTAAATTTGGTTACGGTTGTATATCAATGACTCATTCTTGGCAAACATCAAATTTGACGGTTCTTGAGAAAGATTCTCAAAATCAATAAACTAATAAACTACAACTATGTAATCATATAGGAATTCGATTCCACGCGAAATGGAAAATTAGCAGAAATAAAAATGAATTTTATGCTGGACTCAGATTTATATAATCCATGGGAGAAGAAATACTACACACCATTAACGAAATCTAAAGCATCGTGTGCACTCCATAAAGCTTAGATAAACGCATAAATACACAAACAAAACATTCACAAACACAAAAGAACACGTAAGCACACATACATACACACACATGCACACAAATACACACACATGCACATTCATACATACATACACACACACACACATACATGTGTACGCATATATGTATAACGTGCCTTTGAAAAAATTTAACAGCGAAAGCGCTTACACAGACGATAGAAAAATCACCTTCCAAAAGGTTCGTGTCATTTTATTTTCTCATTATTTTTTAAATACTTAACGATTTTTAAGAAACTTTTTCTTCAAATCCATCCATCCATCCATCCATCCATCCATACATATATACATCCGTTCGTTGGACAGGTTTTTTTTTTCTTTTAACAAAACCTGTCCGACGAATGAGAACGTGAAACTCCGAGTAACAGCTTTTGTTATATTTCTGCTGCTTTTAAATAAAGTATATTACTCTACCTCCGGTACTTGAGTACTCTTTTTTCCTCCTTTTTTCACATTTATGTGCTTACTCCGGTATATATATATATATATATATATATATATATATATATATATATACACACACACATACACACACAAACACACACACGCACTTTCTGCGAGCTATATTCTTGCGTGAAACTACTACGTAGTGTTGCATTCTATTTGGTTTCCCTGTAGACGTTTATTTATTTACAAGAAGAAGTTACTATTGTTCTAAATGAGACATAAGCCGCTCCAGACGTTATATCATTAATTATCTGTGAAGAATATTTGGATCAAAGCTTCCAATTGATTACCATTCCACAGGTGGTTGTTTTCTTACCGAATGGATAGCATCAATGAAGGTATCGATTAGTTAAATGGTGAACTGGAGACAGATAGAAGCGATAAGAGATCAATGAAGCGGGATATCTGATGAGAGAAATAGAAATGCTAAGCCTAAAACGTTATTAGATAATAAAAAAGACAAATTACTTAACAGATGCTGGAAAAGAGACAACACCAGGAAAAAAAAAACTGAAGGAAAAAATATATATTTTCATTGAAGTTCTTTTGCTTTTTGCGGAGGTTTAAGTTGTTGTCTTTTGGGTTATCTCTTTTAGAGGGATTTGCTTTTAAAGACAAAGCAGTGGGAGAGAGGGAGTGGGGGAGGGAGAGGGAGAGGGAGAGAGAGAGAGAAGGACAGAGTAATGACAGAGAACAACATAAAAGAGATAGGGAAGCAGAAGGCAGAGTAGAGACAGAGTGTGTGTATGTATGTATGTATGTATGTATGCATGTATGTATGTATGTGTGTGTGTATGTGTGTATGTATGTATGTGAATAATGTGTTTGTGTATAATTGAATGCTCACTGTGTGGGTATCATCATCATCATCATCGTCGTTTGACGTCCGCTTTCCATGCTAGCATGGGTTGGACGATTTGACTGAGGACTGGTGAACCAGATGGCTACACCAGGCTCCAGTCTGATTTGGCAGAGTTTCTACAGCTGGATGCCCTTCCTAACGCCAACCACTCAGAGAGTGTAGTGGGTACTTTTACGTGAATTATGTGTATCAGATGTGTGTGTGTGTGTGTGTGTGTGTATAGGCACAGATGTGGCTGTGTGGTAAGTAACTTGCTTACAAACCACATGGTTACGGGTTCAGTCCCACTGCGTTGCACCTTGGGCAAGTGTCTTCTATTATAGCCTCGGGCCGACCAAAGCCTTGTGAGTGGATTTGGTAGACGGAAACTGAAAGAAGCCCGTCGTATATATGTATATATATGTGTGTATATATGTATGTGCGTTTGTATGTCTGTGTTTGTCCCCCCACCATCGCTTGACAACCGATGCTGATGTGTTTACGTCCCCGTAACTTAGCGGTTCGGCAAAAGGAGATCGATTGAATAAGTACCAGGCTTACAAAGAACAAGTCCTGGGGTCGATTTGCTCGACTAAAGGCGGTGCTCCAGCATGGCCGCAGTCAAATGACTGAAACAAGTAAAAGAGTAAAAGAGTACACTATCATGATAGCTTTTGTTACATCGAGTTCAATCAACCAAAAAAAACAACTAATTATTAAAAAAACACTAATTATCTCACGCTCTCTCGACATTAAAAAATATTTGTTCGACGCACTAACAACTCTACACATGCACTACCTTGTTTCCGTTGGCAGTGTAAATTCATTAAATTAGAACAAAAATATTTCATACCGACTCATTATTACACGTGTAAATCAATGTGCTCTCTTAATTAACTTTTCGAACAGGTATAGACAACGGATAATAATTTCCCAACAGATATTATTTATATTTTTGTACTTGAGAATGAAACGTTTTTAATTGAAGTTTCTTAGAATTTTTCCCAAGTCAAAATCAATATTTGAACATTATTATAATTATGTTTCTTTTCATGGTAGAATATTTTTAAAATCTCTATAAAATTTAGTATATAAAATTTTAAATCTAAAGTTTTTTTTTTCATTAGCAATTATGATAACTGAATGTTCATTATAAATTGCAGTATTAGATAGTTTCCAATTTCAACATTTAAAATAATTGACAAACATTTTGATTTCTAAATAATAAATAGTTTTTTTAAAGTTAAATCTTATAATAATTGTCCGCCATGGTCTTTATTATTTTCTTTCGATAACAGGATATGGCATTGTAGAAGATAAATGTATTTAGCATAAGATAGGTCTTTTAAAACGTCACGCGACTATACGAACGCCACACGACTATGCAATTTCAGCGTCTAAACAGCTGCGCCCAATAGTCCAATTCCGGCTTTTAAGTGTTCGCCTCTAGGATCGGCGACGACGTGACCTAACCGCCTTTTCCGAAGCTTTAATTAGTAGGACATTTGGAAAGCAGCTTCTGGAATGTACCTCATATGGGAAACAACACACGATGTGCATTTCAGAAGTTTTGTGCCCTTTTTAGGAAATCCAGTTACATCTGTCCTAAATAACTGTAACTTTAGTATATCATTACTATATATCTAATAAGCTGACCTGCCAAGTCTTTTTATTCCAGGTTAAAGGAGACGGCTTTAACAAGGTTGAAGGAGACGGCTTTAACACACTCTACTAAACTCAGCTTGTCACATTTCGACACTGGAAACCAAGTGCTTGACTGAGATGGGCACCTAAATTGTGCCTCACCTTCCCTACAGTCCAGACCTTGCTTTCTGTGACTTTTGGCTGTTGTCTCCAAACTCAAGAAGAACCTGAAGGGCAATCGTTCTAAGGATGTTGAGAATATGAAGCAGTCTCTGATGAGGGTACTGGACACTTCCTCTTTAGAGGACTTCCATTGGGCCTTCACAAAGTGTTTGGTGCGCTACAACAAGTGCATTGAAGTCAGACGATCCTATTTTGAAATTTTTAAGTCCATCTCTATAGATTTTCCATAGAATTCAGAACCAGCATTGAAAATTACGACATTTCATATACGAACATCTAATTATTTTAAACATGATTAGAGAGCTGTAGTCCTTTAAAATTAATTAATGTCTCTCCTGAAGAAAAAAATGTCTCAAATTTTCTGAGATGCACCTCTTATTAATATAGTTGCTCTGTGTTACTTCTAAACTTAATAAACTAAAGAGCTTTACATTAATGTATGTCACTCTAAGTTATTCATTTATTAAACTCTCTGACAAGATTCTGGAAACAAAGAAAAGACGTTAGTAAAGTTTTGTGTGATAATACGTGTGTTGTTGAGGTCTTTATCATTATTGAGTCATCAAATACGCCATCATTTGTGTAAAAATAATTATAAATATCACTATTTTTGTAAGCTATGTGTGTGATCTGTTTAACATTTTCCACCATTTTTTGCTGGCCTTTCTTTTTTTTTTAGCTGTCAAATCTTCAATGAAAAGAAAGCGTTTCTCATCGATGTTAAAATTCAGCTAACGAACATTATTAAAAAAAAAAAATGCAATCATGTTTTGATTTTTTATTTGCCAAAGCTTGAACGATTAACAAGAAACCTCTTAATTTTTTTTCAAACAATTCAAACGAAATGACAGAGAAAACAAAAATTTTAAAAATAATAAAACAAGGAAAAAAAAAAAAAAAAGGGCATCCGGTAAGGAGAGTGTGGTGTAATATATCTTAATACAATAATATGGCATAACAACAACGTTGACAACAACGATGACGATGATAATTTCAAACTTTGGCACGAGGCCAGAAATTTCGAGTGCGTAGGTAAGTCGACCTCGGCGGAATTTGAACTCAGAAACGTAGCGACGGGCGAAATACCGCTAAGCATTTAGTCCGGCGTGCTAACGATTCTGCCAGCTCACCGCCTTAATATTAATAATAATAATAATAATAATAATAATAATAATAATAATAATGAAGAAGAAAAAGAGGGAGGAGGAGAAGGACGACGAGAAGGAGGAGGAGGAAGAAGAGGAAGAAGAAGAAGAAGAAGAAGAAGAAGAAGAAGAAGAAGAAGAAGAAGAAGAAGAAGAAGAAGAAGAAGAAGAAGAAGAAGAAGAAGAAGATATCACTTTGTGTGTCTGGTTAAGGAAATGTAGCTTTCGATTCTAAAACCGCAATAAAATAAATATGAAAAAAAAAAATTCAGAGATTTATTGTTTCAACTAATTTAGTACTTATTTATATTTTTTTTTTTTATGCTTTAGCTGGTATTATTTGCTTGTGTGTTTTATTTATTCATTAATTTCAATTTTTCTGTTTCTTTTACATTCTGAAATAATATCATATAAAACAGAAAAGAAAGAGAGATTTTATTTTAAGAGAAAGAACAACACCGACATCAGCGATGAAGATTATGACGATTATTAGAACGAGGGAGAAATAGAAGAAGAAGAGTAGCAGGGGAATAGGAGGGATAAAGAGAGAAAGGTGGAGGAGGAAGAGGAGGAATTGTAAGTGGAAGATTATAGTGAAAGACGAAGGTGAGAGCAAATTAGATGAGACTGAATATAACATTAAATTTGAAAGAGAAGTAACGATATTTGGTCTGGGTTTTTCAAGATTGTTCCATATCGTTACATCGCTACGATTGTATGTATAGCCATTAACGCCATTAAAATACACACACATTCATTGAAGCATATGTATTCAATAGACATACACACCCGCGCGCCCGCGTATGCGTATAACCACACAACACATTCACTCACTAACACAAACATTCACGAACACACACACACACACACACACGCATACATGCATATGTATGTATTTAATCGCATCGTATATATATATATGTGTGTGTGTGTGTGTGTGTGTGTGATTATATATATATATATATATATGTATTTATATATATGTATATATGTACATATATATGTGTATATATATATATATATATATATATATATATATATATATATATATATATATATATATATATATATATATATATATACGTATATATAAACACGTATATATGTATATATATATATATGTATATATATATATACATACACATATATATATGCACACACTCATATGCAGATATATCTGTATTTGCATGTGTACGTGTACGTGTGTCAGTTTGTGTGTGTATGTGTGTATGTGTGTGTGAGTGTTTGTTTATGTGTGCCTAATTTGCTTTTATTGAGAGATCCAGTCAGAACATTTGAAGTTTTGATTCCATATAAAATCGATTCCGGCGCAAGTAAACACACCAAAGGCAACTACGTAATGGCACGGACGTAAGTGCTGATATATGCACATATATCTATATCTATACAACAGATTACATATCGGTGCAGTCAAATATTACAGCATATCAGTAAAAAACTAGAAGATTTATTATTCGATACACGGTGTGGTGTATATTGTTTCTTTCGTAACAGAATGATATTTTAGTTGTCCTGTCTCCGCTTGTAGTTTGCTTAAATCGTCTCCTGTTCACTAAACCGTATCCTGTTTTACCAAAGTTAGCCATTATCAAATCATTTTTATTATCCATTTTATTAACTTGTCCTGTCGTGACCAAGTTGATGATTGTCATTTTCTGTGCTGAAAACATTACTCTTTCTTTTACATAAACTATCTGAGGTCTCTAAAGATTTTATTGTAAAGCAGTATCGGAAGGTCGCATGATTTGTATATATATGATTTATTTCTTTTAAGGCCTCGGGCGGGTTGAATTGTTAACATACCCAGAAAAATTCTTATCGGCATTTCGTCCGTTTTTACGTTCTGAGATCATATTCCACCGAGCTTGACTTTGCATTTCATTCAATCGAGATCGATAAATTAAATACTGGTATCAATGTAAACGACTAGCTTCCCGCCCACAATTTCAGGCCTCGTGTTTGTAGTAAAATGGATTTAATCTATCTCCTAGCTATCCTTCTGTCCAATGGGTTTATTTTTGAGTTACCTCCATTAATTGTTTTGTTGCCAACCGAATGGTGAAACCCGAAGTCGAATTATTCAAATCTTTGCTTCTATTTGACTAGCACTCCGTCGCTTACGACGACGACGAAAGCTCCAATTGATCAGATCAACGGAACAGACTGTTCGTGAAATTAACGTGCAAGTTGTTGAGCACTCTATAGACATGCATATTTGTTTTTTTGTACTTCTCGGGGAGATTCAGTGTGACACAGAATGTGACAAGGCCAATCTTTTCAAATACAGTTACTACTCATTTTTGCCAACTGAGTGAACTGGAGAAGCGTGGAATAAAGTGTCTTGCTCAAGGACACAACGCCATAAAAGAACTCTCGGTGTGTGTGTGTGAGTACACCAATGTGTACGTATATATGATTCAGTGTGCTGAATGCGACACTGACTACTAAATGGGTGAAGTTACAGGAATGGTTTGAAAGCGAGCTGAAGTGATCTAACCGTTATACAACAGCAGTAGGAAGGCCATTCCATTGAAGCAAACTTGTAAGCGGTAAGGACAGCAAGAAGCAAAGGCTTAGAAAACTGAATTGAAGTTTGCAAGTTTGACATTTTTGCCAACCTCTTCTCCTCTGAGAATCGAATATTGGAGTTGATCTATTACTTTGCTGGCACTTACAATTCTAGCATCCATTTCAGTTTCCTGTCCCCATCACTCATTTAATCAGCGTCGAAATACATTAGCTTCGTTAGGACACACATTATCAAATTTTAAAACCTCTATGGGTCAAACAGAAAAGAATATATCGTTGTACATTATTAGTGTAACATCCACGTTTGGAAGGACACACGTCTTAAAATCTTAAAATATCTAGAGAGAGAAAAAAGAAATGCTTATTGATCATGTGGGTGGTATGTCACAGCATCGTTCGCCATTCTCGAGAGCCATTTATCCTGTAAAAGGTGCTAAGTATGCTTAATCAGTTAAAAGAGAAGCTGTAAGAAGCTAAGAATGGTAAAAATCATCAAAGAATAAGACAGGAAGAGGAAAAGATCGATGGACAGCTTCTTTCTATTCTACTCAACTTGCTTTTCATCCTTCCGCCATTTGTAAAATAATGACCAGCCATTCGTGTTGCTGTAGTTGTTACCACTGTTGTTGTTGCTGCTGCTGCTGTCGCTATCGATGTTGATGGTGTTGCTGTTGGTACTATCGTGGATGTTGTAGTCTCGTTCCTCGGTGTTGCTGCTGGTTTTAGTGCTACTGTTGTTGTTGTTGTTGTTTCGGTCGTGTTTGTTGTTACCGCGACCGTTGTTGGTGTTGTTGTTGTTGTTTGTTGTTGTTGTTGTTCTCGTCGTCGTTGTGGTCACTGCTGTTGTTGCTGTTGACATGGTTGTAGCTGATGTTGCCGACACATCTGCTGCCGTTGTTTTTGCTGTTGTTGTTATTCCTGTTGTTGTCATTGTTACTATTTTTACTGAAGTGGTTGTTATTACAATCGTTGCTGCCACCGCTACTGCTACTACTACTACTGCTGCTGCTGCTGCTGTTGTTGTTCCTGTCATCTCTGCTGCGGTTATCGCTGTTCTTTCTAGATCGTTGTTATCCTCATTGACTTTGTTGTTGCTATCGTTGTCATCGCTGCACCTTCATCATCATCATCATCATCATCATCGCCTCTGTCATCATCGTTGTTATTGCTTATCTGCTGCTCCGATCTGCTGCAGCAGACAGACAAATCATCAAATCTAAAACAGCCGTCACCATCCGCCATTTTTTTTTTTTTTCATTTAAACGCAAGTTGCAAACTGGAGGAGACGAAAGTATAACAGACTCAGTCATAAATTTCTTAAGTAACCATTCAGTCATAACTACATCCAATCGCGAGATCCTGAGTTCAATCTCACTGCATTACTTCGTAGATTAGCGTTTTAACCATTTAATCCACTGTGAGAGTTGCAATTGTGTGTGGGTGTACGTAAAAACATAAAGCATAAGGACACAGGAAATCTGTCAAGGCCAACAGGAAACGCTGTTTCCTAGGGCTAAATAGCAGTAGCATTCTTCCCTTTCATGGGACCATCACATTAAATTGACAACATACTATCACTTTATATATATATAAAGGCTCGAAGCGTCAAAGATATTTCTGTTCTTCCCGGGCATAAAACTAATGCATCTGCTTGTTGTCGCCTCACCTGTCTCCGTCTTTTGCTTTCTATAGAATCGAAATATATATATATATATATATATGTATATCCGTATACATACATCTATATACACCCACACACATATATATACACACATATGTGCGTGTGCGTGTGTGTACATCGGGTGTGTGTGAGTGTGTATGTTTGTATGGATAAAAATACATACATACATTTATGTAAATGTGTATGCGTGTCTGTAGCTAGCTAGCTAGGTAGATAGATAGAAAGATAGATAGATAGATAGATAGATAGAAGGATAGATAGATAGATAGATAGATAGATAGATAGATAGATAGATAAGTATGCATACCCCTATGTGTCTCTGTTTGTTTTATTTAACGAACTTGGGAAAAGCGTAAATTTCATGCAGAAACCTAATTTTCATGAATAAAACATTGTGCTTAATGCCGGATATATGAAAATACGAAACTATGTATTAAAACAGACATTCAAAGGGAATTTTCTAAAAATATTTAAACATTCAGTCATATAAATATTAGTAAACCATATTAACATCAGAAGATATTCATTGAAATTCGCGAATGAGGAAACAAATATCTTTAAATAATTAGCTTGGCCAAACCTGGTCCTCCGTGTTGAAATAGTTCTGGAACATATACGTATTTGGAATTTGAACAAACTTTGAGAATGAATATTTATCTAGTAACGTTAATATGGCTGTGTAGTCTGGATCTCAAGCACATGGTTCCGGGTTCAGTCCCACTGCGTCGTACCTTGCGCAAGTGTCTTCTGTTTTAGCTCCGGGTTGACCGAAATCTTGTGAGTAGATTTGGTAGATGGAAACTGAAAGAAGCCCGTCGTATACATACATATATATATATATATATATATATATATATATCGAAACTGCGATCCTAAAACCGCGAGTCCACTGCCCTAACCACTGGGCCATTATAAATAATAGCGAGTATATATTGAGTTTAAAGACCCTTTGTACAGAAGTAACCCAGGGCAATCGGTGGGTCATCGAGAAAACCTGATAGGTTTTATACTATTGAACAAAAGCAATCTTTCGAATTTCTTTATTCATTTTAAAAACTTTATTCTTACCAACGATCATAGAAATTTATAAACTTGCACGTACTGTTATGCAAATCAGGTAAAATTAAATTAGTTCTGTCTGGGTTCATGCTACTAATAAATTATTTCAAGCCTGTCTTCTCTCTATGGAAAGGACAGAGTCACGATAATGAGTATTTTATCATTGTTGCAGCGATGAGAAACGCAAAAGTTAGTCAATTTCCTGGTCTTTTTCTTCAGTTTCAAATAGAGAAGCACTTCGCTTAATAACAATATCTGTTTTTCTCGCCTTGGGTAACACTGTGTGTGATTAAAACATTCATATACACTCGCATACAAACACGGATACACACACAAACGCGTTAATAATTACCTTAGTGTTGTATTTCTTCACGCCGCCATGCAATGTTGCTATCTCGTTAATTAAACCTTAACGACGCTACCGCTAATATTGCAAGATAATGACTAAATAAATTTAAGTTTAACCTATCCTGAATAAAGATGGCATAGCTGCCAGCTAAAATCGTCCCCTTGGTCAGAAATACAGACAACTGGTCTCTAATGAAAAGACAAAATGCATAGAAACTATACATCTGCAAACACATACGTACCACTCTTAATGTATACAGAACTTTAATGTACTCTTGAGGAAATGTATCTGCTCAGCCAGACTCGAGAACGGAACGAAATTAATTTGAATATACTGGATAATTATAAAGAAATATCTCTTTTATGACTTATAGTTGTTTACAAATGTAAACAAATCTCCAGTGCAATTTAAATTATCTGCAGACGAAGTCTCGTTTGAATACCTTCATTTCGTTTGAAGTACATTATGCCAACACAACTAACATCGCTTAATGCGTCAATAAATATTCATATATATATATATATATATATATATATATGGTTGTGTGGTAAGTAGCTTGCTCACCAACCACATGGTTCTGGGGGTTCAGTCCCACTGCGTGGCATCTTGAGCAAGTGTCTTCTACTATAGCCTCGGGCTGACCAAAGCCTTGTGAGTGGATTTGGTAGATGGAAACTGAAAGAAGAAGGTCCAGGAATCGAAACCACAATCTTACGATCATGAGTCTAACACTCTAACCACTAAGCCACGCACCTCCGCTGTAGGAGTTAAGCATGAGACCAAATAGCAATCTCATTCGGTTTCCGCATTAGAAAGGCCCCCAACGATTCACCTAGTTGTTAATTGTGACTCGAATATATGTATACATGTGTATGTGTACGTGTGTGCCTCTGTGTGTGTGTGTTTGTTTGTGTGTGTGTGTGTGTGTGTGTGTGTGTGTGAGTGTTTGAATAAAATCCCTGATGCCAATGTCTGTTCTCGTAAGTATGCACATGTCTATGGATGTACATATGTACGTAAGAACATGTGTATAAATATTAATGCGTGTGTGTGAGCTCGTTTGCGCGTATGTGTGTGTATGTGTGTGTATGTATGTGTGTATGTATGTGTGTATGTGTGT
>NC_142954.1:3438353-3443353 GCF_046866305.1 Octopus bimaculoides
AAAAGTCGACCTTGGGCGGAATATACGCTCAGAACGAAAAGTTGCGCGTTTTGACCGGTGGGATGACTGCTCCGCCTGATCACCACATTATAAATAACAACAACAACAACAACAACAATAATAATAATGATAATAATATTTTAAAAAAGGATTGACGTAACTCTTCACAAAGGTAAACAGTCAAGACGAAGAGCGCGATTCGGTTGTAAGATATTTTATTGGTTGAACGATATTTCAACAGTTAAGTCTGCCTTTATCAAGTTCAAAATAAGAAGTGATAACCATTCAAAATTACTGAAATTTAAGCGTAAAGTATGAACGAGAGCAACCAGCGTCCACACGATGATGGAATTATGTCATCAGTTTTTTAAGTTTCAATTTTTATAACAGGTGAAAAGAAAATGACAGAAAAAAAGAAGACAGAAAAAAAGAGACAGAGAAAAAGAGGAAAGATAAAAAGAAAAAGAAGAATATTTAATCAAAAGATTTTGTATAAATTTGATGATATCCTTCTGTCATTTTATTCATTTCTCCAGGGCGTGATGTTAATAACCCGCAAACATATTTCTCATACATTCTGAGAAGTGAAAGTGAAGCAGATTCAGAATATTTTCTGAGAATATGCTCTTTCAAGTCTTCTTCAAAATTGCAGCCGCTTGAAACGAAATGTTTAGCAAGTTCTGTCGAACTACTGTTATTGTGCCTGACGTCGAATCTGTGCCCATAAAACCTTTTGTTTAAGTGTTCTGTTGTACAACCAACATAATTCAGACATTAAGGAGATTTCGAGTGTTCTGGAAAAGGTAAGTTCTTCTAAAAATCGTTTGAACTTTTTGTGTAACTGTTTGATGAACTTTGAAAAAATGGAAATTTCGGCCCTGAAGACAAAAAAAAAAGAAAAGAAGCTGAAAAAGCTGATTTCCCATTCCCCTGAGCCAGTGGGCAAGGGAGCATTTTGGTTGAGAAGATTTGCTTTGAAATATCAGGAGAAGTCGTTTTTACTTTCATGACAAATGTTATGTGATAAACTCATTGACGCCGGGATGAAAATCGTAACGGAAAATGTTCACTATGTACAGTTTTCAATATGTACAGTTTTGTAACTCCTATTAGGAAATGAAACATGTGTAATGGTGAATATATGATGCTAACAAAATGTTTCCAATCAATCGTCTTTTTTTTTATATATGACGTAAATATTTTACTGTGTAACGTAAATACATCGATATATCGATAATCGACAGATAAATACTAGGGATAAATGAGATATAAAAAGCAATAACAGTACGTCGTATAGCATAAGTCGTTTCATTTCGATAAGAAGAATGTATTGATCACAACCAATTTATGCAAAGATATGTTTATCATAACCAATATATATACATATATACATACATATATATATATATATATATATATATATATATATATATATATATGTGTGTGTGTGTGTGTGTGTGTGTGTGTAATATAAATAAAAATTTATCCAAGTAGAACAAAATCCACGAAAACAAGAAAACCATGAATATGTACAAATGCATTAGAAATGTGACAATTACGATTTTGAACAAAACATTAACTTCTTAAAAGCAAGTGAAGATTATTTGAAATATAAATATCTCAATACTTTTTTTTGTTTTTCGCTATATATTCGCTCTTGTTTTATTGTTCTTCATACGCTTTAAAAATAAGTGTTCGAAATAAATAAATTTTAGAATCGGTTTAATATTTATATATAACCGTCTATATTCTCTCTCTCTCTCTCTCTCTCTCTCTTTCTTTCTTTCTCTCTCTCTCTCTCTCTCTCTCTCTCTCTCCCTCTGTAGGCGTATGTATATATATATATATATATATATATATATATATATATATATATATATATATATATATATGTATGTATATATGTATGTATGTATGTATGTATGTATGTATGTATATGTATGTATATATATATATGTATATATATACACATGTATATATATAATATATGATATACAGTATATATATATATATATATTACACATGTATAAGTATATATATATGTGTGTGTAATATATATATATATGTGTATATACATGTGTGTAATATATATATATATATGTGTGTGTGTGTGTGTGTCAGTGTGTGTGTGTTTGTGTATTACATACGTGTCATTTGACGTAAATGTCTTGTGTTGAATGTATTCACTTGAATAAAAATGAAACTGAAAATAAAAATTTTAACGAATGAAATGGTTTCTATCGTTCTTTGTTTTGCGTTCTTTTCTACTTACATTCCAGTTTTTGTTATCCCACCCCCGTATCATACGTGTATAGATATGTATATATCAATGAATCTCTGAATATACTAGAGAGTAAGCATCATTGGGGTATATAATACCTCATGGTAAAATCAGAGCCAACGCTCCGAAACCACCAGAAACTCACTATAAAGATACACAAGAGCAGTCTAATAAACATATGAGAAATAGGCTTACCTTTGCGTTGAATACATGAGTAAGTAATGTATAGGTCAATACCAATTGATTTCACCCTCTGTATGACCAATATATTCTGGGATCGTCAGGTGAAAATAACGGATCTTTTTTAAAACGGGGGCCACATTTTTCATTAATGTTTTACGTAGTGTTTTTGGTACCGAAAGACTTTCAAACTTCGTATACTTATCTATTTTGTGTTATAGAACAGAAAAATATTTTTGTATTCGAATTTATTTCATGTAAAAAATTGTCTTATTTCGATAATTTCAACCAATCACTGACAAGTATTCAGTTGTTTACATTTACTCCTTTGGCTGATTAAGCCATAGCTTCGTTTTATTTGCTTTTTTCATTTTAAATTTGCTTTTTTCATTTTCTTTTTTTTTTCTTCGTTTTATTTGCTTTTTTCTTTTTAAATTTGCTGTTTTACCCTAACCCTAACCCTAACCCTATCACCGATAGAATTGTTTCAGAATCGTTTGTTTATGTAGTCGGCACTTAATGTATATCGGTTGAATGGACGTCAGTGATTGGTTGAAATTACAGTAATACGACAACTTTAACATGGAATAAATTAGGGATTTCTTTTTTTTAAAGAAGACTAAGAGAAAAAGATGTTTTATATGACACATTCTACCAGTGTTCCAAGTTTCAAAGTGTTTCGTTAATGAAAAATGTGGCCCCCGTTTTAAAAAAGATCCAAAATAACATTTTAACGTCTATTACTAAAATATTCACTACATTAGCTCGTGTGAGTTCCTTACTTTAAACGTCCTGTAAAGGAACTCAGACAGTTGGTCCTACAATCAGAGCTTTCGCGACGCCCTTAAAGCCAGGAACGTTTCAGCACTTATTAGTACGTGGCCCTTGAAGCTGTTCCTACCTAAGTATCTGCAAAGAATGTGTTTCTTCGATAGAAATCAGTCTCTTTAGAAGACGAATTCAAAGAATCAAAAAGAACAAAACATAAGTAAAATAAAAGGTGATAAATATTTTAAACAACGTAGAACTCAATACAAGAGATATTCTCTAATAACTGAATTTAGACGGTCAATGAAACATTAATAGTATTATTACTGTTAGTTTCACCATTGCTTCAGGTAATGGTATTATCTGTCGTTTATTCTGTTTAGGCTGAGATAAGAATGGAGAAAATTGTTGCTTTCAATATTTCAATACGACTCAAGTTTTTCAAGAATTATTCAAGAAACATTCTAATCCATTATCATAACAACATTTGTAGAATGAAGGCATCGAAAGAGACGGCTAAGCTGAAAGTTATGAAATCCATAATTAGTCCAACATTAGAATTATGTGAATAATATATGTGCGTGTATATATAGACATAAGGATATATGATTACGAATATACGTGGTTATGTATGCAAACGTATGCGTAGTTGCGTGCATGAAGCTGTGCATTTTATTCAATTACACACACACACACACGTCTGTGTGTGCGTGGGTGTGTATGCGTGTGTGCCAGTGTATATACATACATGCACATATATACACGCATATAATTATATGTATATACTCGAAGCTAAAGATAGTTTTGGTGTTTTACTTACGTCTTTTAACAGCATTTAAAATTCTGAAGTATATATATATTTAAATATATATATATATATATATATATATATATATATATATATATATATATATATATATATATATATATATATATATATTTGTTTATTTCTTCACTTATATATATATGTATACATACACACACACACACACACACACACACACACACACACACACACACACACACATATATATATATATATACGTACATATATATATATACGTATGCATGTATATATAATATAAAACATATATAAAACATATATAATATATATATTATATATATATACATCCATATATGTATATATATATATATATATATATATAATTATTCACTTATATATATATAGATATATACGTATAGATACGCATAGATACGTATAGATACGTATAGATACATATATATATATATATATATATATATATATATATATATATATATATATATATATATATATATATATATATATATATATATATTTATTTATTTATTTATACGTTTATATTTATATATGCATATATTTATGTATATGGGTATATGTGTGCGTGGAAATGTATATATATATATATATATATATATATATATATATATATATATTGGTGGGTAGTTGTGTGTATGTATATGTGTATCTATGTATGTGCTATGTATGTATGTATGTAGTAAGGTGAGCGTGAATGTATAAATGGATAGTTGTTTGGCTGCATTCACGTAAGCATATGCTCTTGTTAAAATATATTCTCAAAGATTTGTACAATGACGTCGCAAAACTCTTTACAATAAAGACTGAAAGGCCTTTAGAAATAAGTTATAAATACGAGCAACGGTATGACTTTATCATATTCTAAAACGTACACCATGCTGTCTTGACGTAGTTGTTTTCGTCTTTCTCCTACCATTGTCAGTTGATGAAATCTTATTTAATGATTGGCGA
>NC_142954.1:3450853-3458353 GCF_046866305.1 Octopus bimaculoides
CAATAAAGAAAGGTTTTATAGAATACATGTTTATAAACTGAAATATCACAAGTGGGGACTCTGAGTTTTTGGTTTTCCCTATTCTCTTAAGATGATGATAGTCATAAATCACATCTTTCCTATATTTATATCCGAAATAAACAGCCATTGAAAATAAAGAACATTTTGAAGATATTTATATACAAAATAAAAGCGTTTGATTGTCTACATGCTTTTAGTACTATTCTGCTGTGAAGCATTTTGAAATCGTTCTACAAAAATTCAGATTTATGGCCGCAAAAATATGCTAGCTTGAAATAAATATAAATGTTTGCTGATTATATATAAGTCACTCAAAAATGCAGAGATTAAAAAGACTGTAACGTGTGTGCGTAAATTCTAAATATTTTAACATATTATAAATGAATTTACAGGGTTTTTTTGATATTTTTCTTTCAATACCCAAATGTATCTAGATATCATTGCCTGGGATCGTTTTTCATGTTACCTTGCTCAAATAATTTGTATACCGGTTATATCTCAATTTAAAATGCTTTTCTATCAAAACAAATATTTACTTCAAGCGAAGCTGAAATCATTATTGGTGAATACTTTCGTGCAAGAAACGATGGATTTTATAAATCAGAAATTGCTTAAAACTAAAACACTGCATTCTGTTTACATCGTGGAAGGAATTACATAACCTGTTAATAGGTGTGTGTTCGTGCGCGCGTGCGTGGGTGTGACGTGCATGCGTGCGTATGTATGTACGTACAGATATGTATATGTATGTAAATATAATTATATATATATATATATATATATATATATATATATATACATACATGCTTACATATGAATATATATATAAATATCATATATATATTTGTATATATATATATGTATATATATATCTTCACAGTTATATATATATATATATATATATCATACATATATATATATATATATATGTCTCTCTATCTTTCTCTCTCCCTCTCTCCCTCCCCCTCTCTCTCTCTCTCTCTCTCTCACTCTCTCTGTATGTATGTATATATGTGTATCAGCTTGTTTCCGTGTATGTGTGTAATTTAATATGCAACAGACAAAATTCCTCACCGCGTCCTCATATCCAACTCCTCATGCGACAGTCATTTCAACAGAATTTGTTTTTCCCGTCTCTCGCCAGACGCCATTTAGTCAGAGATGACATATAAAGAATATTTAAATGATTTAGATATAATATCGCATCGGTTCAAAGATTACCACCTAAAAGTGTTAGAAAGAAAAACGCCATTGTTTTACACAATGAATTCGATTGTCTTAGTTATCTATCAGCGAATTTGGCGAAAGATTATTGGGAGGAAAAAAAAAACAAAAACACCAATACTGTTAAATTATTTTCCAATTCCAAAAAAAAAGAGAGAGAAAAAAATGTGTGAATGGTGAAAATACTGTATTGGCATTCGTTTTAAAAATCGGATGTTATCGGATGTTCTTGAGAATATGGCAAACCTCATTGTAGCATTCGACCTGGCTCTCCGTCGGTTGCGACGACGAGTGTTCAGTTGATCCGATCAATGGAACAGTCTGTTTGTTAAATGAACGTGCAAATGGCTGACTACTCCGCAGACACGGGTAGTTCTCAGGGAGATTCAGTGTGATACAGAAAGTGACAAGGCTGACCGTTTGAAATTAGAGGTACTTCTACTATTATTATGTTGTTTTTTTTTTGCCAGCTGAGTGAACTGGACCAAACAGGAAATAAAATGTCTTGCAAAGCGCCGCCAGGAGTCGAACTCACACCCCTACGACCGTGAGCCGAATACGTTAACCACTAAACCACGTACACTGCATCATTATATAATTTAACAAATGTTTGAGGGTATCGTTTAAGGGTTAGATTAACCAGATTAATCAATATCTGACCGTTTAATGGTCAGGTAATGATCAATAAATATTCACTGAGTTCAAACGATAATGATTAAGTCACAAAAGCCATTGTCATTAAAATGATAATTCATCAGTAATTTTGACATCTGACGCTTCGTGTGTCAAATTTAACCTTTTGGTTATTATATTTTTTGTTGAAATATCATGTCTTTGTTCGAATTAATTTTGGAAATAACAAAGAATTTAGTAAAATAATTTGGTCGTTTTCAATTTTGTCTTTTAGTACATAAATCAACGTGAAATTCTGATGGAAGATTATAAATTCGATCATTTTAACCCTTTGTTTCAACATTTCTGTTAAAATGCACTGCCATATTTCAATTCATTTTGAAAATAATGAAAATTTATTTTCAAATAAAATTGTCGTTGCTAACCTGGCGTTTTGAGAACATACAACTAAAATACTGAATTCACATGAAAGGCGATATTCGCATAATGATAAAGAGAGGCTTTCCATTACAAGATGTTTCATAATGATGGCAGACATTTTGCACACAAATAACTGGGACTATATCCAACTCCAGGCGAGTATGCACGATCTTGTAAACAACAAATTAAAAGTGTCCCATTGTTTTGGAACAGTCTGTATTTGATTTTCATAAATTAAATCAATTCTTTTCCGTACAATTTTTGTAAATCAATTACCGATCACTAATCGTTAACACACATATATTCCCACAGGATTAAGATGTAGCAGCAGTAACGTCTCAACGCCTGCAGCGTTGCAGGGACTGGTGTGAATAGCTGTTTGTTATCAGCGTGGTGCGATTATGCTGTTAGGGCTTAAAACTTTAAAGCAACGCCAAAGTGCATAAAGCATTAATAGGACGACACATCGGACCTCAGAGGATTCGAAACATAACAAATTTTTCATGAAAATCTCAGTGGAACTATGGTTGGTCGGAATAATTGAATATTGAAGACAGCCAACTCAGAAATTATGGGATTAATTGTCACAGGAATTAATTAATTTTTGTAGCTCAATTTTTACGTACGTAGAGTTGTCATCCTGAAGATTTTACGAAACACAGTTTTGACTCGTCTGCAGGAATGCGATTGGAACAATGGTAGATACCAGAAAGACCGGCCGAATATACAAGCTGGTAGAATAGGTTCTACAAACAGACAATATCCGATAAGTCAGTCTATCTCTAATACATATGATAAATATAAGGAACGGTCAAAAACACCTGGAACATGTCTACGAATACATATCGAGTTAAGCGGATCATTTTACGATAAACTGGTTACTTATTCTTATTGAGGGAAGACATTTTAAACGTAAGTAACTATGGCGAGAAATAGAACAAGGCGATTACGCACGATCTTGTGTGTGTGTGTGTGTGTGTGTGTGTGTGTGTGTGTGTGTGTGTGTGTGTGTGTGTGTGTGTGTGTTTATGCGTGTGTGTGTGTGTTTGTGTATGTGTGTGTCTCTGTCTGCGTGTATCTGTGTGTGAGCTCCTGTGGAGATGTATATATATAAGTATACACATACATATATGTGTAATATATGTGTGTGTATATATATATATATATATATATATACATACATATATATAAATATACATATATATGTGCATATGTATATATACACACACACACACACACACATAGATACACATGCATACATACACACACATGCATACACTTATACGCACAAATATACATACATTCATATATACATGCATGCATACGTATATACATACATACATACACACACATGCTTTGGGAACCAAAAGTGTTCTCTAAATTACCATTTCCTCAGAGATTTCATCAATTCTTGGCTCAAAACAACAGGGCCAAACAGCTCAACGTCTACACATCGACAGCATCTGCTCATTTTACAATAAAACAATAAAATGGCGGCCTGTTGTTATTGATGCGTTCTTGGGATTCCAATTTCTTCATAGAGCTAACCAATCCCAATATGAACGACATTTTGATTTAATCCTTGAACATGTCACTAATACGAGTGTTTTCTGCGGATAACGATAAACCGGTTACATAATTTTCAACAGCATAGTTTTTTGTGCAAACAACAGCCAATCTAACGTTGACAACACTCCGTAAAATTTTCGTGAAGTTGAAGAATTGCTTGAAACAATTATATTCGACAATGGAACTAGATTTATGTCGTTTAAATTGAAAAACATTTTGCGATCAAATGAGTTTTCAACATTTGATGTCAGTTATTTTCCATTCAACTTAAAACGGTGAAGCAGAGCGTTTTAGGTTCAAAGATTTCGAGCCGAGAATTCTAAACGCATGGCATGAAAAACGTTCATTGGTGGATGCTGAATCGATAATTTAAAAAAGAAATTTTCTATATCTTTTTGTGCTTCATTCAGGATTGCAAAACGGTGAGAGATAAACACACACACACACACACACACAAACGCACACACATGCATACACACACACATGCATACACACACATACATACACACACACATGCACACATACATATATGCACATACACGTGTATACAAACATGCTTGATAAGTAACGTGAACGAAATTCTTGGCCCTTCTGTCACTTTTTGCACCTTTCTGTCGATTAAAGAAGAAGAAGAAGAAGAAGAAGAAGAAGAAGAAGAAGAAGAAGAAGAAGAAGAAGAAGAAGAAGAAGAGCAACTGCAACAACAATAATAACAATATATTTATAAGGTGTTCGGGCTAAATTCGACAATTTTTATGTCCCCTCCTTTTAGGAACAACTTGATGTATATTGGTGGATAGTCAACGGTGTTGAAGAGCATAAAGATCAAAGTTGTTTTTGAGAAAAGGCTGACATAGAGGACTACTTGCCCAAGCTGCCACACAGTGGGACTGAACCCGGAATCATGTTGTTGGGAAGCAAGAAAGAAATGGAAGCTCATTGTGATCAGCGACATATCACTCGTTGGTGAGGAATTTTCACAATAGCAATTGTCAAAAGTCATTCAGTTAACTGGCAAATCTAAAGATATCATCATTACTATGAAGATACGCTGCTTGATATACAAGATAGTGGATAATAGATCAGATGTAACGTTAATATACAAAATAATACGATAAATATACAAGTTTATAAATCTCTATGAATTAATGGCCGCCCGTGTGAACTAATGTTATCTTAAATTATTAATGTTTGTCAAGAGAAAGGGCACCGAAACCGTTAATTATTTTCATAAGGTCTTTAGCAGTTGCTGCGTAACATAAATTTGCTGATATAACAAGACATTCTTCTTAGAGACGGTATTCTGTAAAAGACCTTCGCGATGTGTGTGTGTTGTGTGTATGTGTGAGTGTATTTGTATATGCGTTTGTGACCAAATATGCGCACTCACGTATGTTTGCATGCGTACACACACACATAAATCTATATCTATATCTATATATATATAAATATATATATATATATATATATATATATATATATATATATACACACATATATATATATACATATATATACATACATACATATATATATATATATATATATATATATATATATATATATATATATATATATATATATATATATATATATATATATATATATATATATATATACATGTATATATATATGCATATGTATATATATATATATATATATATATATATACATATACAAATATATATATACACATACTTATATACATATATATACACACATATATATATATATATACATATGCATATACATATATGCATACATATACATACACATACACACCCCACGCACACACACATATATATATAAATGAAATGAAATTACAGTTTCACCGACCAACCGTTAAATTAAACATCATCGTTAATATGCCTGACTTAATATCCGGTGCGCCGACAGAAACAAGTCTAAATGTAACTCCATTATTAGTAAGCTTTTACCTATTCGACCGATAAGCAGTGTGACGTTTTGAAATAATGAAGTAGAAAGCAGGTTTATTATCATTAGTAACATAATCAGTGTTTATGTACACTAATGAACAGAGAATTATATATATATAAGAGGGAATTAACCAAACATTCAGCCATAGAACGAAAAGTATATTAAAATATTTGAATAGAATAATCATAATTATGTTTTAGCACGAGGTGCGTTCAAGAAGATTTGAAACCTTTTGGACGGGGAGAAGCAGTTATAACTGGCTGAGATTGTCGTAATTTTAGTATGGCATTACTAAATAGCTAATAAGCTGTCCTGCCAATAATTGATATCCGAGATTGAAGGAGACGGTTGTAATAGTGCTATGAACGTACCGTGCTAAAGACTGCCTATCACAGCCTACTAAATAATGCTTGTCAAAATTCCATCCTGGTAACCAACTATTTGTGGATGCACGCACTCACGCACGCACACATACATACATACATACATACATACATACATACATACCTATGTATGTACGTACGTACAAAATCACCCGGTTGTTGATGTTGAAATTCCAATGAACGGGCCTTGGATCTAAGGTAGAAACCGGTTCTTTCTCTATTGACGAGAAATTTTGAAACAAAATTGAATAATGATATACAGACATGCATACATTACACACACACACACACACACACACACACACACACACACACACACACACACACACACACACACATATATATATATATACGACGGGCTTCTTTCAGTTTCGTTTATCAAATCCACTCGGCCCCAGGTTATAGTAGAAGACACTTGCGCAAGGTGCCACGCACTGGGACTGAACCCGGAACCATTTAGTTGGTAAGCAAGTTACCACACCGCCACTCCTGCGCCTATATATATATATATATATATATATATATATATATATATATATATATATATATATATATATATATATATATATATATATATATATATATATATATATATATATAGATAGATAGATAGATAGATATATATATATATATAGATAGATAGATAGATAAATAGATAGATAGATAGATAGATAGATAGATAGATAGATAGATAGATATATATATATATATATAGATAGATAGATAGATAAATAGATAGATAGATAGATAGATAGATAGATAGATAGATAGATAGATAGATGCCGAATCATCTAACCGAATCATTGAAGACATTTAAAAGGATACACTGAATGTAATTTGTAGAACTCTACACGTGCTCCATTTCGGGTGGACATGTTATGTCTAGTTCTGGAAATTATATTTTTAAATGGACAGACTACACTGACGATCCTGCAGATATTTACTTATGTAAATTTTAACAGGCGAAACCATGGTACGTAGGTTAATCGTTTTTATTTAGTATTGTTTCATTTGTCTTGCCCTTTTACAGTCTGTTGTGTGGCTGAATTTTTACTGAGAACATATATTTTTTTCGTGGTTAGATGATTCGGCATCTATTTCTAGCATATAGGAGTCCACTTTTGCTGGTCATCCCTCTTATTTTTGTATGTAATATAGTTTTAATCTTCGGATTTTTTTAATATGCTAGATCACCGGTTCAAATTGATTAATATCTATTTCTACCCTCATAAATATATATATATATATATATATATATATATATATATATATATATATATATATATATATATATATATATATATATATATGT
>NC_142954.1:3460853-3463353 GCF_046866305.1 Octopus bimaculoides
TCAATGTTTGTCTATGTGTGCCTTTGTGTATACGCATGGTCGTGTGCATGTGTGTGTGTGTGTTTGTGTGTGTTTGTGTGTGTGTTCGTGCGCGCGTATCAATATCCATGCGTGCGTTTACAGCTCAAAGATATACTATTTTTAATATCTTCCCTCACCAAGGGCGATTACTCTTAACTATCTATTTGAATTGTCTCCCTTACATGATTCCGCTCGCATTACCGTAAATGGCAGTAAATTTCGGCTGTTACACGTTTTACGGCTGCTGTTGCCGCTGCCATTTTTGTTATGTTCGTCGTTATCGTTGTTGTTGTTGCTGTTGGTGTCATTGTTATTGTTTTCTTATTGGTGTTGTTGCTGTTGTTGTTGCTAATATAAAAACAATCTCGAGGAACAAAACTGAGACCCTGATTTTACTGAGCAGTCCGATAGGAATGACATCGACGTAGAAGTATGAACAGTTACACGGTGATGGCTTCAGGAAATTTCAGCGGGAGTTTGTTATTACAGGAAGAAGGATTGGGTATAATGGTTAGTTAATGATGCGGTCAAATGGTGGCGAGAGATATATGGATGGTGTTTGTTGAAGAGCTTACTGGTGGTGGTGGTGGTGGTGGCTGTGTGGTATGAAGCTTGCTTACGAACCACATGGTTCCGGGTTCAGTCCCACTGCATGAAACCATGGGCAAGTGTCTTCTACTCTAGCCTCGGGCCGGCCAAAGCCTTGTGAGTACATTTGGTAGACGTAAACTGAAAAAACGCCATCATATCTATCTATCTATCTATCTATCTATCTATCTATCTATCTTTCTCTCTCTCTCTCTCTCTCTCTCTCTATATATATATATATATATATATATATATATATATGAAAGCGTGTATCAAAGTGTATGTATGTATGTAACAGGATTGCGGCTGGCCACAAACACAGATGTCCAGAGATCAATATTTGTTCACTGTTGCTGACTCTTCACTGCTTGACACACAGACAAATGCACAGGGAGTAACAACACACACACACACGCACATGTACACACACACATGCACATTGATACATTGACATACGCTGACATATATATATATATATATATATATATATATATATATACGCAAACTCACAAAGATAGATACATGCTCTCATATGTATATATATTTTATATACGTATCTATCTAGCCGTGTGTGTGAGTTTCCTGTGTGTATAAATGCATATATGTATGTATAAATATATCTATATATATGTGTCTGTGTGTTTAATACAAACACACACACACATATATATATATGTATATATATATGTATATAGAAGATACGAGGAATGTTCGTCAGGGTGACTCAAATTATATATATATATTATACGTATAAATACGTGTGTGTATATGTTCATATATGTATACATGTATGTGTGTGCCTTCTATGAGTATGTATGTACATTCGCTTCTACATATATATTTATCTACGTATGTACATGTGTGCGTACATATATATATATATATACACATACTTGCATAAGGATATGCTGACGCATTATATATATACGCACATATGCACATCCTCCCACACGCTTTCGTTTGATTGTGCTTTTGACCGAAATTACGTTTCGAGCAGAAACTCTTAGCAGTTCACTAGAGAAGCTAGAAACACCAGCCAAGTTCTGTCATTAACCGAACCACAAAAACTCTCTCTACTCCAGACTTTTGCAACAAACATCGAATAATGTAATGCCAGATACTCCCTAAATAGATGTGATGATCACAGCTGGAATGCATTTGACAATACATCATTGCTTGCCAAACAGAAAGGACCTACTTCACTGCTTAGATATGGAGAAAGAGTAATCGCATGGACAGTAGACGAATTAAACGGCTTATACAGAAAGACAAGGAAGTTGCTGGTTAGATATGGATACTCCACTCAAAATGTGACACAGATAGATTGTATGTACCAAGAAAAAGAAAGGGAAGAGGACTGATTGGATGCGAACACAGCGTTACAGCAGAAGAAAACAACATAGCATGGTATGTAAAAAATGCCACAGAACTGCTATTATTGGAAGTAAGAAAGGAACATAGAAATAAACAGGGAGAGAAAATAGAAGAAGATATAGTGGCTGGCGATCTTTCATGGCGACGGGTTTCATACGACGGGTTTCTTTCAGTTTCCGTCTACCAAATCCACTCACAAGGCTTTGGCCGGCCTGAAAGTGTAGTAGAAGACACTTGGCCAAGGTGCCATGCAGTGGGACTGAACCCGGAACCATGTGGTTGGTAAGCAAGCTATTTACCACACATCCATTCCTGCGCCTATGTATACTTTTGTTGTCCTTCTTTTGCTGCAGGTCAGCTCCGAAGCAACTAATCTATGATGATAGACTTTCCAACGGTGACCAGCACGTTTTGTTATCGATATAGTCTGGTGTATCATCTGTCAATAGAGAAGCCTTTAATTAGCAGCAGTCATTTGGTTCTTATCTCTAGCAGACCTGGTGACTATGCACAGACC
>NC_142954.1:3484940-3489940 GCF_046866305.1 Octopus bimaculoides
GTCTGCCGTTACGTTCTGAGTTGAAATTCCGACGAGGTCGACTTTGCCTGTCATCCTGTTGGTGAGCGATAAATTTAAGTACCAGTGAAACCCTGGCATCCACGTAATCGACTCATCCCCCTCCCCCAAAATTGCTGCCCTTCTGGCAAAATTTCAAATTATTATTATTATTACTATTATTATTATTATTATTATTATTATTATTATCATTGTTGTTGTTGTTGTTATTTCTGCCGTTGATGTGTGTCTGTTGTTGTTGGTGTGAAGGCGACGAGCTGGCAAAGTCGTTAGCATGCCGGACAAAATATGCTTGGCGGCATTTCGTCCGTCTTTACGTTCTGAGTTCAAATCCCGCCGAGATCGACTTTGCCTTTCATCTTTTTCCGGATCGACAAAATAAAGTACCAGTTAAATACTGAGGTCAATATAATTGACTAGACCCCCCTCTCCCTCCCCACCTCACAAATTTCAGGGTCATGAATGGCCATGAAATAGCACCTAGAATATTCCCCTCCGTGACACAAGTCCCGGCAATGCTGTTTATGGAAGCCCAGCAGTCGCCCATCCAAAACCGGCATCCACAGTTCACTACACCGATGTTATCCAAGGGAAAGGCAAAGGGGCCGATACAGCTTGGCACCAGTGACGACGCAACTCATTTCTACAAATGAGTAGAACTGAAGCAACGTGAAATGAAGTGTCTTGCTCAAGAGCACAACGCACAACCCGGTCCGTGAATCGAACTCACTACCTCATGACTGTGAGCCCGACGCTCTAACCACTGAGCCATATGTCGGACGGTAGAGTGCAAGTTAAGGGACTTTGGTATTTCCAGTTGGTCAAGCGTTGGGCTGTCCGTATTTTAATGGTTCAAGTTGTTGCTGTTGTTGTTGGTGGTGGTGGTAGTGATGGTAACGCTGATGGTTTGGGCCTAGTGATATTAGTGGTGGTGATGGTGGTGGTAGCATTGGTAACAGGTGGTGTTGTGGATGGTCACGATGTTGTCGCTGTTGTTGGAGGTGATGGTGGTAGTGTTAGTTGTGGTGGTGGGGGGGTGTTGGTGGTGTTGGTGTTGGTGTTGGTTGTGGTGATGGTGGTTGTGGTGATGGTGGTTGTGGTGGTGGCGGTGGTGGTTGTATTGGCACAAATAAAACGGTTGTCAAGCAGATTTCATTGACAACACACGTGTTTGACAGGCGTAGTGACACCTTTTGTTAGAGACAAACATTATCACCTGACCACCGCCGCTACCGCTACCGCCACCGCCACCGCCACCACCACCACTACCACCGACTCGTTATTATCACCACCACTATACCACTACCACGACCATCATTACCATGACCACTGCTATTACCATCACTACAACCACTAACATCACCATCACCACCATCATTATCGTCATCATCGCCATCATCGGCAAAAACACCATTGCCACCACCATCACCACCACA
Organism: Octopus bimaculoides; assembly: GCF_046866305.1. Taxonomy (NCBI): domain Eukaryota; kingdom Metazoa; phylum Mollusca; class Cephalopoda; order Octopoda; family Octopodidae; genus Octopus; species Octopus bimaculoides. Next base: position 3,486,395 of record NC_142954.1, read on the forward strand.
ATAACTACAAGCAGTACCACTACCACCACCACTGCCCAACACCACCATCACCGCCGCCGCCGCCGCCTCCGCCATCAGTAGTACTGTGAGACACTACTACTACTACTATAACCGCAACAATTATTATCACCAAAACGATAAACAGCACTATACAAAAAAAAAAACAAAAGACAAATAGAAACACAACGAACGCTGCCACCACCACCACCACCACCACTATTACCACCAACACCAACAACAACAAGAACAACGCCTCCCCCTTCGCCCGCACACACCTGCACACAACCCAACCCTTATCCGCCCTTCTTCTAAAGGCCACCCTTCCTCCGTCCAGGAGTGTCTTAATCTGGCGTCTTTATAAGCAATCTCCTTCGATCGATCGCGTATCGCCTTGACACGCCGGATTTCACCACCACCACCGCCGCCACCACCACCGTGTGTATGTTAGTAAATCCAGCTCGGCTATAATGCACACGGCGTGGGGTGGTGGTGTAGGTGGGGGTGAAGATGGTGCTGGGGTGGGTGGGTGGGGTGAAGATGGTGGGGGTGGGGGGCTAAGATGGTGGTGGGTGGCGGCCGGCGGTGGAATGGAGAAGAGAGAGAGAGAGAGAGAGAAGGTGGTTCTGAAAGGTAAAACAAAACGGACGGGCGGCCCACATAAAGAGGATTCCGATCGACTCACAAACCTGCCCAAACACACACACACACATACACACACACATACACACACACATGCACGCACACACACGTATACACACATACACATACACACACAGACGTATAGACGTACAAAACATGAAATTAAGCCCTTTAACCACATAAAAGCACACACAAACACACATACACACACATCCGAACACTCACACACGCACACAGGAATCTAATTAAGCCATTAACACAAACATATACACGCTCATGTACGCACACACATATATATATATATAGACACACGTGTACACATACATGCTCATACGCATATACAGGACATGAAGTTAAGCCCTTAATATATACACACACATGCACATACACACATGCACACATATTCATACATACATACATACATGCACACACACACACAGCACATTAAATTAAACCCTTAACTCACAAAGACACATACAACACCATCTTTACCCCCACCACCACCACCACCACCACCATAACAACAACAGCAACACAAAAGCGTTTATCACGAAAAACCCACACAAATGTTTTATAAGTGGCAGTTGGGATTAAATTGATGATAACAGTTGTTGTTGTTGCTGTTGTTGTTGCTGTTATAGGCTTCGGACGGACGGAAATAGCCTTTGTTAGCAATGATGACGATGATGACCATGATAATGATAATGATGATGATGATGATGATGATGATGAGTGCGGCGGCGGTGGTGGTGGTGGTGGTGATGAAGAGACCATATCAATAATAATAACAACGATGTTTCTAATTTAGACACAAGGCCAGCTATTACTGAAAAAAAAAAGGAAGGGGTTTAGTCGTGGCTGTCGACCCAGGGACTTGACTGCTATTTTATTCTAACGACCTTGGAAGAATGAAACGCAAAATTGACCCCGGGCAGGATTTGAACACTGACCGTCAAGTCTCTGAAGAAATGTGGCGAAGCATTTCATCTGACACGCTTACGATTCTGCCATCTCGCAGGCTTAGTAATCTTTCCTTCTCTAGGCACAGGTCTGAAATGTTGGGGGAGGGGAGAAGTCAATTACATCGACCCCAGTGCTTTATTTTCCGTAATCACTGAAGCGCGAAGCGATCCTCATGAACGCGGGTTCGTGAGATGGTTGTGATGTGTAAACAGTTTTGAGTAGAAACCAGAAAGAGATGCATGAACACGCAATGTGTATGTGCACACTGAATTCGCAAGACGGAAGAGAAAAATAAAAACGCAATGCGCATGTCAAAATAAAACGGAAGAGAAGAATAAAACAAGTTATATGAGAGTCTGTATGCCACGTCCGATACCACAATCATATAGCTTTGCAGAAATTCTCTTGTAGCTCTATTCTTTCTTTGCAATTTTTGCCTAATGTTTTTAAAATCTTAGTAAATTTTACCGCCTTCCAGAGATATGACGAAAGAGCGCCAATCAGAAAAAAAAGGGAACGACTTTATCTGACAGCCCAATGCCTTTTATCATTTATTAATTTCAGTCATTATACTGCGGTCATGCTGGGGCACTATCTTAATATATATATATATATATATATATATATATATATATATATATATACAAATATATAAACAGAATCTATGTATATCGCACCAAAAGGGATCTGATGTGAATTGTCTCGCTTGACTGTCTTACTTTAAGGTATTTTTTTACACTAGGCGCACAAAGAATATATTTTCTTACGCCTAAAGCCGCAGTCCAACCACAAACTAACAACACACATACTTTGTGGATGTGTGTTCCATGTTGTTTATGTACACACACACACAACACACACACACACACACACACACACACACACACACATATATATATATATAAAACCCTTGCATACTTATACATTTAAGAATGTATAAGTGTGTGTGTGTGTGTGTTTGTTGTTTGTTACGAAAACCAAATAAGTTATTCAATATGTATTCTAGAATAAAATTGTATTTATTTAGCTGAAGCCGTCAATCTTTACTTAAGATTCTCATTTACTCGTTAACTCAAACGACAACATTTAAGTATTGTAATGAAATATTCCTTTGTCCAAGATGACGTTACGGTTTCAATATATCATTGGCTGAAACAGACCACGTGAATCACTCATAACTTTCGCTAACTTTCCAAGCCAATATCAAATATTTCTCATATGAAGAAGCAATTATTTATATACACTTAAATACACTCACATACAAACACTCAAAAGTACTCACGCATGCAAATACATACATGTACATATATAGATACACACACGGCCACATACACGCGAATATACATACAATTACGTAATGCATATACATACATATATATATATATATACACGGAGACATATTTACATACACGGATACATGGTGATTGTACATCTTCACAGATGACCGCCGCCCCCCTCAGCTTTCTCGTTGTCAGTAGTATTTCTGACCTTCCGACTATGACCTCTCAGATGACTGGTCAGTCTCACTACGCCATATGCCGGATTGTAATTGCTGAAGGGGATAAATGACCACCTTAAATGTAGAAGGGGCGAAAAATGACCAGCGTAGATGTAGGAGAGAGAGAGAGAGAGAGAGGAGTGACCAACACAATTACATAAGAGAAAGAAGTGACTGTCAGAAAGGTGGGAGAGATTAAGTGACCATCACAGTTATAGAAGGGAGAAAAATGACCAACACTATCACAAAATGAGACACCATTGCAAATTCAATAGAGCATAAATGACCAGCAGAAATATAGGTCAGATGTGATCATCACAATGCAAAGCTTCCCAGACCAGTGTCCAGCCTAACGTCTACATCACTCTAGGAAAAGTATGAAATACGTGAGCAAGGAATAGAGCGGTTGTCTGGTTCGAATGCTTGTAAAAATACCAGCTATATAT
>NC_142954.1:3492440-3497440 GCF_046866305.1 Octopus bimaculoides
ATCACTGTTTCCTAGGACACTTGAGCAACATTTAGCTACCTTGTAATTATTTCCCTGGATCTTTCCTATAAATTAAACGCCCAAATATATATGTGTGTGTGTGTGTGTGTGTGTGTGTGTGTGTGTGTGTGTGTACTTGCATGCATATATATTTTAAACATACATTTTATATATATATACATGTATACTCTTATATACACTACCATGTGTGGAGGCGCAATGGCCCAGCGGTTAGGGCAGCGGGCTCGCGGTCATAGGATCGCGGTTTTGATTCCCAGACCGAACGTTGTGAGTGTTTATTGAGCGAAAACACCTAAAGCTCCACGAGGCTCCGGCAGGGGATGGTGGCGAACCCTGCTGTACTCTTTCACCACAGCTTGCTCTCTTTCTTCCTGTTTTTGTTATACCTGTATTTCAAAGGGGCCAGCCTTGTCACACTGAATTTCCCCTGAGAACTATGTGTCTATGGAGTACTCAGCCGCTTTCACATTAATTTCACGGGCAGGCTGTTCCCTTTATAGGATCAAGTGGAACCCTCGTCGTCGTAACCGATGGAGTTCCAAGATACTTACATATATAATTTTATATATATTTACATGTATATTCTAATATATACTTACATGCATATATTTGTTTGTACTTGCATATGCATATATAGGTATATATACTTACGTATATTTATATATAGACTGATACATGTACATAATATATATGTATATATATATATTACACATATATATATATACATATGTATATATTACACACATATATATATGTATATATATATACGTATACATATACATATATGTAATATATATATATATATATATATATATATATATATATATATATATACGTATATATATACATATATGTAATATATATATATATATATATATATATATACATATACATATACGTATATATATATATATATATATATATATATATATATATATATATATATATATATATATGTATACATATACGTATATATATATATGTATATATAGACATATATATATATATAAAATATATGTATACATATACGTATATATATATATTCACACATATACGTGTGTTTGTATATATATATATATATATATATATATACCCCTCACTAATCTCCAGGTTATAACTAGTTCTGAAATAGTCTTTAGGAATGTGTCTGATGTCACGTGTCTACTTACCTCTCTGCATTTCCCTATCCTCCTCTTCCAATGGACCAATGGTCAAGAAAGATCTCTCTCCATGTGTGATGTAAGCTCCAAAATAAATAAACGGATAAATTAAAATAAATCTCAGGTATAGAACGTTGACGGTTTTGTTTTTATGTTTGTTTGTGTGTCTATGCTTTTTTTTTGTTTGTTCTTTTTGTGGGTGTTTTGCACTTATAGTTTGAAGTTTAGCTTGGAGTATTTTGTTTAGAACTTTTGGTTATGAATATAACTTAGAACATGCTTCAAGCGATTAGCTTATTAGCTTATTAACGTTGAGTATCGTTCTGTGATTATCTTAGCGCCAAGCTTAGCCTTTAGTTTAGTCTATAGCGTAGCGTATAGCTTAGGATATAGCATAGGTTAAAGAAGAATTTTTGCTTAACATTTAGCTTAGTTCTAGTTGAAAATTTTAGCTGAATGTCTTTTCTTGAAATTTTACTTTAGCGTTTTGGTATAGAGTTTTAATTTAAAGTCCTAGCTTCGAGTTATATCTTCGAGTTTTAGCTGAAAATTTTGGCTTAAGTCTTTAGTTGAGAGTTTTAGCGTAAAGTTTTAGCGTAAAGTTTTAGCTGAGAATGTTTGCCTAAACTGTAAGCTTTAAGATTTAGCTGAAAATTTTAGTTTGGAATTTTAACTGAGTGTTTTAGATAAAAATTTTAGGTTAGAGTTTGGTTTGCGAGTATTATATTAGTGATTTAGATGAGAATTTTAAATTAAAGTTCTAGCTTAGTGTTTTTGCTGAGAGCTTTAGCTTAGATTTTTAGATGAGGGTTTTAGCTTATATTTTAGATTAGTGTTTCAAAACAAAAGAACTGTAGCTTTCAATTTTAACTTTAAAGTAGTTCCAGTTGTAAATAACGATTAGAACTTAGAATATAGTTTAGAATGTTTGAGTTTTAAGTAAGGCCTACACTTTAGTCCAAGTACAGCTTTGAGTTTAGTAAGAATCTATTTTAGAAGGCTGGCTTTTGTTTTTAAAGATTTAGTACTGTGTTTTACTGAAAATTTAACTTGGAGTTTTAGCTCAGAATTTTTTACAGAGTGTTTTCTTTTAGTGTTTTAGCTAAACGTTTTAGTTGCGAGTTTTAGCCTAAAGATTTACATTTAACACAATCGATGTTTAAGTCTCAAAGATTAGCATAAGGCTTTTTGTAACTTAGAACTTAGATCTGGAGTTTTATACTTAAATATAGTCTAGATCAATGGTTCTCCAACAGGGTTCATATGACCTTTGGGGGTCCCTATAAGATTTTGTTGTTAAAATTTATCTGAAATAAATTGGTTATACTTTTACGATACACAAAATATTTTAACAATTATTTTTAATACAGTTCCTAATATTTCATTATAAAAATACAATGGGAATTTGTTTATAGACATTTAATGGCTGTTGAGGTCTAGGAGTGTAAAAAAAAGTAACCAAAGGAGTCCATAGTTAAAAAAAAAAACGGTTGGGAATCACTGGCTTCGAGTTTACAGATTAGTTACAACATAGCTTAGCTTGATGAATAACTCGGTGTTTTAGCTTGGTGTGTAGCTTAAAGTTTAGCTTCGAGTTTGGCTTTAGGGTTCTACCGTTCAGTTTAGCATCTGGTTTATCTTTGCGTTTAGCTTCTTCAAGTTTAGCTGAGAGTTCGAGTATAGCTATATTTTAGAGTTTAATTTCGATGTTTTGGATTGTGGCTTTGGTGATGTTGGCTTATAAGGGACAGTAAAGAGTACGACTAGACTACTACTACTACTACTACTACTACTACTACTACTACTACTACTACTACTAAACAGTGTGATAGCCTTCTAAGGAGTCGCTCGATCTGGTTAAAAAAATAGCAGTCACTTTCTCTTAACTTACACCCTACCGTCATGAGGAAGGAAGGATACGCGATATATTGTAGTGGTAGATATAGCAAAGAGTACAAGCGGCTACAGTCGGAACACCTTTGGTCGTTCATTTACGTAATTAGAGTCGACCTGAGCCTAAATTGCTGCTGCTACTACTGCTACTGCCCCTCGGTAAAAATTCCTCTAAATGGATCGCTTGACCCAGGTGAAATAGCGGACAAATTACCCTCAAATTACTCGATGCAGTTCTGATAATGGGCACAATATATAACATAATGTTAGACATGAGATGCCCAAGATAACAACGGGTTGATCTTGGCTTGAAACATGTTTGACTGATTATGGGTTTGTTCTCTTAGAGTTGACCAAGAGCTAAACAACAACTAATACCACCACTATTATCACCAATGACAACATCATCGCTATAATTACTGGTACAGTTTACCCTACTACATCACCATCATTACAAATACTACAAGCAGCAGCTTCTGCCAGAAATACAAGCCAGCATGAGGTTGAAATAGCAGCCAAATTGGTTGGCGATACCCGCTCCTCAAAATGTCAGCCCCTATTCTAGGGTAATGACCCCTTCGGTCATGAATGACCATGGGATTATTTATACTCAGGAAGTTCCTCTCCGAGGCACAAATTCCGGCAAGGTTGTTTATAGAAGACCAGCAGTTGCCCATGCATACCAGCCTCCTCTCTTCACGCCACTGATATAATCCAAGAGAAAGGCAAAGGCCGATAAGGCTTGGCACCAGTGAAATGAAATGTCTTGCTCAAGAATACAACACACAGCCTTGACTGGGAATCGAACTCACTACCTCATGATTGTGAGCCATCATCATCCTTGACACCACTGTTTCTGCTATAAGAGAAACTATAGGATGTTGTACCACCGTGTCTTTGTACAACATCCTATAGCTTCATCAGAGCCATTAAAATGTAGTACATGTTTATTTTGGAAAGCATTTAAATACATACGGATGGTCATATTCAGAACCACACGCACACACACACACACGAGTAGCTCTCCCAGTACTATACAGATTTGTATATAAAGATAAGCATATATATTCACACACATGCTTTTATTATATCTGGTATCACGGTATAAACAAGACTATCTAATGTTATTATGCACCGCTGGTCAAAATGCGATTCGTATTGTTTCGGTTTTCGAATGGTGCCACCCAGCAGCTAGTCGGGGTGGCCATATCCTACTTTACATATATAATATCCCCCGCGTATCCCCAATTCGCATCAATGACAGTGCTTATATAAAATTGAACAATATTGAACAGACTACTGAAAATCAATCGATGGCTCATAAACATGAAATTTGACCAAATTATTTCTATAAAAGAGCAAGTCTCACAGACAGAATTATTTAGTAAAGAGACATTTGGGCTGTAATCTATCAGTTGCCGATCTGTCGGTGAAGGCTAGGGATAAATTTCAAAAAATTGAGTGGTTGGTATTCAGTCCCCGTTACAGTCTGTGCCGTATCCAAAACGCCAAATGCAAAATAAGCGCGAAATACCCAGCCCAGTCCACTTAGCTGAAAATAGGTACCACAGGGTAGGAACAACTCAGTGATACAATTAAAAATAACGTTCAGAGAACAAAGATACTTGATGTAAACATAGAACATACATGACAGACATACTCATGCTATCAAAATGATTTTAGGAACAGATCTCTACACCAAAATAATTTCAATTTTCGGAATATTTTTTTCTTTTTCATAATTTTCGATAAAAAGAGCGTTTTTTTTTTCTAAGACAAAAAAATATTTTGGCGTTATAGCATTTGTAAGAGAAAATCAACAATATACATTGACATATGTAAAGCAAGCACCAATATTGAATGACATACAAGATTAATAATAAGGACAATGCAAAACTGTTGCGTATGTGGGACTGATATGAAGAT
>NC_142954.1:3504940-3509940 GCF_046866305.1 Octopus bimaculoides
AAACACATACTTGACATCTAAATACAAGAATTTTGAATTATTTTCGTTTGGTATTTTATTTTTATATATATATTTCGCTATTTTCTTTTTCTCATTGAGTGTCGGTTAGGTGTTAAATAGGTGACAAGTGTATATATAGTGAGGACTCTTATATATACTCACCAACACAGAGATATACATATACGTATGTATATACGTACAGGTGTGTATACTTTTGAAGTGGATAGATAAGTGTATATTATATATATATATATATATATATATATATACACATACATTATATATATACATATATACATATATATATATATATATATATATATATATACACACACACACACACACACACACACACACACACACACACACACACACACACACACACACACACACACACACACACACACACACACACACACACTTGATCACCGAGTCCCGAATATTTTGTGAGCCTAGTGCTTTTGTGTGGATGTTCGAGCTAAATTTTAGCTCACATTTCTAGCAACTGTAAGGGCTATTTTGCACCTTCATTTATTGAATTTACCGTTTCGGTTTTAATTGCTATTTCTACCTATATGGTAATGTATTTAATATATCTTAACATATATTAATATATTATTGTAGTATCTTATTGTATGCTATATGTATATGGCCAGGGACAACTGATGAAGGAGAATATTCTTTATGTTGCATGTCTTGTTTCTCTCTTTGTTTTTTTCGTTGTTCGAAAAAAAAGTTCGTGTTCTGTTTTCGTCTTTATGTTTTCGTTTCTCATTGTGTTTAACGTTTTTTGTGATGTTCTGTACCCATATATGCGCGCGTATGTGTGAACGGAGGGCTATCTCCTCGTTTTCACATTACGCTGTAATTGTAAGCGTGTTTCGCCGTCATAGAAACGGTGTCTCTTGTTTGCAATCTTCTGTGAGCACATGTCCAGACATGGAGAAATGTTACCTTACTTTGAAAACAGACGGCAATTGGGACCACACAAAGGGCTTCCGACTGTTGAAAATGTACCTCAAAGACTTCCGCCTAACGCATGATAGCATGGAAGAATGGACGTCAAAACGACAATGACGTTGATGATGATGACGATGATGATGACTTATTCCATTGACAATTTACTATCAGTTGATCAATCGATCGGTCGATCAACAGAGTGGCAGACCGACAAGTAAATATATAAGGATAAGTACTTCCCGGCAGAGTTAAAAGACAGAATATTACAAGATAGACCTCGCCATCTTGATGTACCATCCATATACCACACGCGAACAGCTGTGGGGCAAATTAAAACACCTGACACGTTATTATACCGAGGCGATCACTGACTGCAAAAGGATCCAAACCGGCCATCTTGTCTTGTTGGAGACATATTTACTAAAAATAAAGCGACGCCATTGCTGGTAACTATTCAACGAATCGTTATGAATCTTTTGCGATATTTGAATTGTCATTCGTTTACAAGGAGGAAAAGAGATGTTTCCCATTTTCTGAATGTCTTCCAAACGGACTACAGTTAGCGCTCTTTGTGCAACTGATGCAGTGGAAATATGTTATTAAACTCTGGAAAATTGATTTATAAATGCCGAGTCAGCCGAAGTGAATAATAATAACAATAATAATAATAATAACAATAATAATAATAATAACAATAATAATAATAATAATAATAATAATAATAATAATAATAATAATAATAATAATACGCGAAGTAATAAAATACAAGCATGTAACATTTCGTTTTTTTCCATCCTTGTTTTTTGTATACATTCGCTGCTTTCTTCCAAGGAATCTAATACTCTTAGCTTAGTTTTTCCTTGGGGCTGGCCAGATTGGAGCAATATCGAGAATAATCATCCGAAATTGCAAGGATAATCTGGATCTCGACTGAGGAAAGAAAACTCCGAATGACCTGTCTGTGTTTTCTTTGTATCGTCTATCTGGATGTTTTGTTGTCCCTTTCTTGTATCACCTAACTGTCTGGATGCTTTGCGTTCTTGTCCCATTCTGTATTATTTATAAATACACACACACACACACACACACACACACACACACACATATATATATATATATATATATATATATATATATATATATATATATATATATTCGAAAACAGAAATGAAAAAGGAACAAACGATTATCGTACGAACTTCGTAAGCTTACGGCTGTTTCCGCTACGGGATGCAATGAACTCATAGTTGAATCGATATACATTTACACACATATTCAAGCACAAAGAGTACACACACACACACACACACACACACACACACACACACACACACACACACACACACATACACACAAGAACATACATACACAAATATTGTAGAGTGTTGATATCATGTTAGTGACGTGTGTGTGTGCGTGTGTTTGTGTGTGTATTGGAATGCGTGAGTATTTTGCACATGGATGCTCGATCATCTAAACAACCGATTTGTGATTTCCGTATACTTTCGGAGATGTTCGGTAGGGTCTAATTATTACAAAGTTGATCCAATTAATATCAAACGGCGAAGCTTAAGTACGGAATTAATTTTAATATCCAACTGATGATTGATTTCCTTGACAATGACAGGTAAAAACATTATACCTGTCAGATTGGCTAATAAAGAATTCAAACAAGAAAAAATAAAAATACGTGAAAAAGGTAAAACGAAAAGGAATGTTTAATAAACAAAAAACAACACAAAAATATATTACTTCCGGTGCAGTTACGACGTCTTTTCTGATTGGTCAATTTGTTACTCTTTTACTTCTTTCAGTCATTAGACTGCGGCCATGCTGGGGCACTGCCTTGAAGAATTTTTAGCCGAATGTATCGACCCCAGAGCTTTATTTTCTTTAGAGCTTGCTATGTTCTCTATCGGTCGCTTTTGCCGAAAAGCTAAGCTACAAGGACGTAAATCCACCATCACAGGTTGTCAAGCGCTGATGGGGAGCAAACAGACACAAAGACACACACACACGCAAACATATTCATACACACACATAAAACATATTCATACACAAACACGCACACACATAGTGCCAAAAATCCCTCCCTTACCGTCAAAAGACAGGGCTAGATACTGAAATAGGTTGGGGTTCTGGAGCCCACAGCTCCTCAATATCCCAAGTTCAAACTTTCCGAGTCCTTTTACGGGGCTTACAAAATCTGAAGAACCACTGCAATAAGTGTGTGAATGTGAGAGGGGAATAAGTTGAATAAAATCATGATTAAATGATTCCTCCTGTACTTTCTTTAGCCCAAAGCCAGGAATTTTTACTGCTTCGTATATATCAAGTGATAGACAGACAGACAGACAGACAGACAGACAGATAGACAGACAGATAGATAGATAGACAGACAAATAGACAGACAGACAGATAGATAGACAGACAGATAGACAGACAGACATATAGATAGATAGATAGATAGATAGATAGATAGATAGATAGATAGATAGATAGATAATTGTAATTCTACAGTGTTCTCTGTGAGAACTAAACTGTTTGGTTAATGAAACCATGTTATTGCTGCTGTTATCCCAGTGGGTGGGGGTTAAATATTTGGCCAAATCAAAACATATGTATTTCCCGCGTTTTACCGCCGGTCGTGTTTGTGGTAGTGAGACGGGGGTTATAAATATTTGGGCAGACTCAGTAATTAGTTGGTCTTCATTTCATTTGTGGCGCTTTTATTAGCTGATTGCCATTTATGTTTCGAAAATTGGTGGGGGAAGACGTGAGGAGGGAGGGTGCTCGAATGGGCTAGGGGGGAGCTGAGGCGCTGACCCTGTTTTTGTTCGGTGCTGGTGGGAATCTGAGATGTGAATAAATATCATCGTTCTATTTTACACACATTAACACACACACACACACACACACATACACACACACACACACACACACACACACACACACATATATATATATATATATATACGCGTGCGCAAATGAAAATTCGTACAAATACATATACACCCACTATCCAATATACATTCACAGTTCTACACCCACGTACTTAAACATCGACTCACACACACAACAGACTTACACACACACACACACACACATATACATACACATTCACACACAGAATCACACACACATATAAACACCTACACAGATTCTTCCCCATAATAACATATACATCCACACGCACACACACACACACACACACACACACACACACACACACACATACACACACACAAATGCACACTTACACAGACACGCACGCACACATGCATTCACAAACAGATTTACACACACAATCACACATACACATATGAATATGCGCATACATTCACATACACACAAAAGCGTTGATGCATACATTCAAACACAAATTTACTCCCACAATAGCACGCATACACACACACACACACACACACACACACACACACACACACACACACACACAGCTAAGTTCTCATATACACACACACGCACGCACTTACATATATACACACGAAAAAATTTACCCACAGAATCGCACGCATACTTCTATACTTTTATTCCCTCATTCACTCACACTCTCTGACTTACACACCCTTGGCACTCACTCTCTCCCGCACTCCCTTACTCATTCACAGAATGACTGACGTGCACTGCCCCATGCTCCCTCCCTCACATTCACTCTCCCGCCAATTCTCATCTCTCTCTCTCTTAAACCGACTGACAAGCTTAGCAGGAAGTTAATTAAATCCCGAGAAAATTCATGAAAGCAAATCGTGCAATAAATTAAATTGGATTGCTGACAACAACAACAACAACAATAACAACAACAACTGCAGCAACCACAACAACAACATCAACGACAATGATAACATAATCAGACAACCGGGCCTCAAGCCAGCCATCAAGCCAGCCGACCAGCCAGTAAGCCAGCCATACAGACAAACAGACGTACAGAACAGCAGACAGACATACACAGAAATAGGCTTTTTTCTTTGCACCACGCGCTTCTTACCCTCATTACTAAGAAGTAAGCCATCACCGCCACG